>NW_015175562.1:28504-31681 GCF_001447785.1 Gekko japonicus | reverse complement strand
TCCTCAGAGGTATCACACAGAAAGATGGCATACTCTCTGTGTCCAGGTGAGAAGAAGAATGGTAGGCAGGTAATTTATATCTACTCCAGAAGGTTCATAGCTTGGGTCACTCCTACAACGTCACTCAGCCCTGCCCCACCTTCCGGAGTAGATATAAATTACCTGCCTACCAGAGCTCTTTTTGTAGAAAAAGCCCAGCAGGAACTCATTAGCATAATAGGCCACACCCAACAGCAGAAACTCATTAGCATATTGGGCCACACCCCTGACAGCACAGCTCATTAGCACATTAGGCCACACCCCCATTTTACCAGAAGTGTGGTTATCCAGCCACACCCACCTTTTGCTTGTTATTCTGTTTACCTTGTTTGTTGTCAAAACCCAGGGCTTTTTTGTAGACCACAGACCCCTAATGTAGCCAATCCTAATGCGTTCCTGCTATTGGGTGTGGCCTATTATGCTAATGAGTTCCTGCTGGGCGTGGCCAACTTGGGAGCCAGCCGGAACTCTCTTCCTGTGTGTTCCTGCCCAAAAATAGCCCTGCTGCCTACCATTCTTCTTCTCACCTAGACACAGAGAGTCCTCCATCTTTCTATGTGATACCTCTGAGGATGCCAGTCACAGCTACTGGCAAAACGTCAGGCCCTACAATGCCAAGACCACGGCCATACAGCCCGGAAAATCTACAGCAACTAAATATTACGTACATGGTTTTTTTTGTAAATTTGAAAAATATGCAGATTTGCTTTTTTATCAACATTAAAGGAGACTGCCAAAAATGAAACCAACAGGGGTATAAAAACAGATATTGGTAATGATATTTTTTTTGTCCAACGATATCTGTAGGTTTGATGGGGGGTGCTTTGAGAATGCGTTCACTGTTGCCCTCTTTCTCTGCTTCCCACTCTGCCTCAAGCCTACCCAGGAAGGGGAACACTGGCTGAGAAAGGGAAGACTGATCGGGAGAGGCGTGCCTCCCCTCCACTTCCCCAGCCACCCTACCTGGAGCCACGCAATATGTGTGAAAGAGCCACACGTGGCTCCTGGGCCGCAGTCGGGCCACTCCTGCTGGAAGCTGAGTGAGTGTGAGCTAGCTCACCGTTTTCAAGCTTCCGGCTCACACATTTTAGTCTCAGGAAGGAGGGCTCCAGACCGATGGATGCAGCAGCCAAATCGCCCGCTCACAGCTTTAATGCCAGTCGCTCAAAAAGTAGAACTTTGGCTCACAAGACTACACAGCTTAGAGGGAACGCTGGCGTGGATGTTCTTTTATATCCATGGCCAGGGGTCATTTCCTGCAGGAGTGCACAGGAGCGGAGCTCCGGCAGTAAAGCGCCCAGGGGGCGGGGACATGCAACAAGCCCCGCCCTCTATTCCAGCAGCCCCGGGCCACAAGGAGCAAGAAGCAGTCAGGTAAGTTGCAGAACCCCCCTCCCAGATAGCAATCCAAAACAGTCCAGCGGCACTTTTAAGGCCAAGGTTTATTCAGGTACAAGCTCTCCCTCCTCTGTGAGGGCAGATCTGCATGTTCCCAATAGCTAGCAATCCAAAACAGTCCAGTGGCGCCTGAGCGGTGGGTGTTGCCTTCTGACACACTTCCGGTGATGTCAGGGGGTGTGGCATATGCAAATAGGTTATGCTAATGAGCTATGCTAATGAGCTCCTGCACCTCTTTTTCTACAGAATGACCCCTGTCCACGGCTACTTACCCAGAGTTGCCCGTGGCCGGCCAAATAGCAGACTGAAGATATTTTGACTCTATATTACCCTGGTCTCTAGACGTTTCCTCCTTAGCTTGGCCAGCATATGCTGCGATAAAGCTGTGATAAAACGTATCAAGGTTCGATAGGCGTTATCGGGATCTTAATTAGGGAGAGAGTAATTGCCGGGCTGGATCCGTGCGAAGGCCCAATGCTCCATACACAATGCTGGCCAAGGGAGAAGTCAGCTGACCCTGTGACAGGGATCTGGTTGGTGACTCACACTCTGGCCCTGGAACCATATGCGTACAGGAGACTCTTCCCACCAGTAGGGTTGCCAACTTCCAGGGCCCCCCTGGAGATCTCCTGAAATTTTTTCGGTTCTCCAAACTACAGAGATCGGTTCCTGTGGAGACGACGACTGCTTTGGAAGGCGGACTCTGCCGCTGAGGTTCCTTCCCTGCTCGATCCCTGCCCTCCCAGACGCCACCCCAAATCTCCAGGAATTTCACAACCCAGACTTGGCACCCCTGGCCTTCTGAGGAATCTGCCAGAAAGCTATTTGGTTATGCCGCTTCTGAGAATTGTCAACACCTGCCAGTCTGGTGTCGTGGTTAAGAGCGGCAGGAGCCTAATTTGGAGATCCGGGTTTGATTCCCCACTCCTCCACAGGCAGCCGGCTTGGTGTCTTTGGGTCAGTCACAAGTTCTCTGAGAGCTGTTCTATAGGATTCTGCCCCTCAAGCCTGTCCAGGAATGAGAGGGGAATCCTACACTTTTACAATACATTAAACAATAACCCAGAGAGGTAGGCTACCCTCTCTGGATTCAGAACAATAAGCCACCAGAACCTCTTTTAACTAGAATCCCCTTCCAGGCTAAGAACAAGGTTCAGACTCTTAGCTAGCATCTAGGGCTTAACACATTAGCACCTCATTCCCAGAGATGTACACTTAATGCTCAATGGTAGCGTGTGGCCAGGTAGGCACAGGAAATAGACTTGGAATCCCAGTTACAACATCAGAGACCATTTAGAAACAAGAATAATGTTTATTCAGTCAGAGCTTAGCAAAATAGACTATAAGTTTTCAAAATAAGAAAGCCTAAGGCGATTTGCCTTAACTAAACATTACTGACTCATAGTTACCCCATTCAGGAACATCCAGAGGTCATTTCGGGGGGGATCGCAGTTCCCCCGGGTGAGGTACGGGGGGCGGGGCACATGACGAAGCCCCGCCCCCTGCTTCCGGCCCTCATTCAGCCAGGAGGAGGCAGGAGAAGAGGGAGGGTAAGTTGCTTCCTCCCTGCCTCTCCCCACCCCTGCCTGCCTGGGGCCAGGGAGAGCCTTCGCGGGGCTTCCTTGCACTCCCGTCGGCCTTGCAGGTCCACCGCTGGGCCCCTCATGGGGCTTGGCAGTGGAGCTGCAAGGCCGCCGGTGGCGGCCGGGACCATTGGGGGCGGGGTGGGTGGCCTTATGG
>NW_015175562.1:24158-28487 GCF_001447785.1 Gekko japonicus | reverse complement strand
TATTTTAACCTCCAATAGTAGCGTATGTGGTCAGCGTTTAGGCTACAAGATTTAGGCTTGGAATTCAGGTACAACATCAGAGACAAGTTAGAAACAAGAAAAAGTTTTATTCAACACACAGCATTGCAATTAGACCATAAAGATTTCAAAATAACAAGCCTAAGGCAGTTTGCCTTAACTAAACATAATGCTTCATATTTACCATGTCAGGAACATCTACAGTCCAAATAGTCCAAGGGATCATGAAGGGAAATCCCATCGTTGCACTCCATGTACTTTAAGTTCCAAAGCAAGTCTTTATTCTCCAACAGACCACACGGCAGGACAGCATTTCCAGGTGCAATAAAGAACAGAGCTCACTAGCGGGAACTGAGAGCAAGAACACAAGAGCAGAGAGAGAGAGAGAGAGCGTCTCTCCCATAGGGAATGACCAGTTATATGCAAGTGGGCAGGGGGGTGGCCCATTCTGTGTCGTCATGGGTACAAGTGGGGATAGGCTGGAAGTTTGGAAACCACGCCTGCAGTCACCTGGCCCCCAACTCCAGCTTCTCCATCGGCTACGTGAGCTTCTGGCATGCTGGCCTAGCTTCCAGCATGGAAGTGTGAAGAATGTGGGTTTATGGCATGCAATTGAGGCCGTGGGGCCTACCATTTGGCTTGTAACAGGAAATAAGGCACAGCCTGTTACCAAAAGACAGAACAGGAGAATGCAGGAGACACTTAGAAATCAATATTTCTATACAGCTGTTCTCTCAAGAGCAGTTCTCTCAGGGCTCTCTCTCAGCCCCACCTCCCTCACAGAGTGTCTGTCGTGGGGAGAGGAAGGCAAGGAGATGGTAAGCTGCACCGAGACTCCTTACGACAGTGAAAAGTGAGGTATAAAAAACCCAGCTCTTCTTCCTAACACGTGCCGCTTTTCTTCCTCAAGCTGAAGAGGAGGATCCAGCCTTCTGGAATAAGAAGGCCTCCCAGGCCATCCAACAAGCCCTCCGTCTCCGCCCTCGGCACTACCGGGCCAAGAACCTCATCCTCTTCCTGGGAGACGGTGAGTGGTCAGAATGTGGGTTGGGTTGGCCGGTTGGACAGTTGAACACACAGACCAGGGCTTCTGGGGCTGGTGGGTGGTGCAGAAGAAAGTGTACGGATGATGTGAGTGTCAAATATGGTTGCAGGCCTCAAGGCGGGGCCTGGAGAGCTCCCAGAATTCACACCTGCTCTTGAGACAGTATAAGGACATCAGAACAGCCCTGCTGGATCAGACCAGTGAGGGTCCCTCTAGTCCAGCATCCTGTCTCACACAGGGGCCAACCAGTTCCTCTAGAGGGCTGATAACAGGGCATAGAGGCTGAGGCCTTCAGAAGAACATCAGATGAGCCTTGTTGGATGCGTAGAGGGCTGATAACAGGGCATAGAGGCCGAGGCCTTCACAAGAACATCAGAAGAGCCTTGTTGGATGCCTCTCTAGCTAAGAGAATCAGGTAGGAGGTGATGTGAAAGACCTCAGCCTGAGACCCTGGGGAACCGCTGCCAGTCTGAGTAGACAAGACCATGATGGACCAGTGGTCTGATCCAGTAGAAGGCAGCTTCATGTGCTAGGGGAGGGAATGTGGCTTTGTGGCAGAGCATCTGCTTAGCAGGCAGAAGGTCATAGGTTCAATCCCCACTGTCTCCAGTTTAAAAAAAAAATACAGTAGTAGGCTGTGTTCCCTCTAAGCTGAGTTAGTGTGAGCCAGCTCACGGTTTTTTAGCCTCCAGCTCACAACTTTTTGACTTCGCTCAGGAAGGACGGCTCTGGATCAAACTCATTGATGCAGCAGCCCAATCGCTCGCTCACAACTTCAATGCCGGTCGATCACAAAGTAGACTTTTTGCTCACAAGACTCGACAGCTTAGACTCGACACTGTACCTCTGCCTGAAACCCTGATGCCAACCTGTGTAGACAAGTTTGGTCTTGATGAACTGGGGGTCTGATCCGGTATGAGGCATTTTCATGTGCCCATGTGACCCCCCCCCCCGGCAGTGTTCCCTCTAAGCTGAGTTAGTGTGAGCTAGCTCAGTTTTTTAGCCCCCAGCTCACAGTTTTTTAACCTCTGGCTCAGACATTTTTGTCTGAGCTCAGGAAGGACGTCTCCGGAGCAGACTAATTTATGCAGCAGCCAAATGGCTCGTCCACAGCTTAGAGGGAGCATCCCCCCCCCCCGGTATACTATGGGTGATGGAAGAGAGGCGCTCCCTGGAGGAAACTTGATCCGGAAGGTGCCGGGAAGGTGCCGGGGTGGGGGGGATGAGGTCAGGTCCATATACTGGAACAAAGAATACTCGTTTTCTGAAGCAAGTCTGTCTCCTCTGCAGGCATGGGTGTATCAACCATCACAGCCGCCCGCATCCTGAATGGACAGATGCTGGGGCATTTGGGCCCTGAAACGCCTTTGGCTATGGATGCTTTCCCCTACTTGGCCCTTTCCAAGGTGCTGAGACCAACTGCACTCATCATTTCATCTGGAATTGCCACCATTCGTTCAGTTTTATTCTAATGTTTTCCTGTTGTCTTCCTGTTGTTTTCCAATTTGATTTGTAGCAATTCCCCCCCCCCAAAAAAAACTTAAACGTAATTGTAGTCAGTGTTCCCTCTAAGCTGAGTGAGTGTGAGCTAGCTCACAGTTTTTTTAGCCTCCGGCTCGCACATTTTTGTCTTAGCCCAGGGAGGATGGCTCCAGAGCAAACTACTTGATTGGAGATTGGATTTATACCCCGCCCTTCACCCAGACCAGCTTCCAGTCTCCTTTCCCTCCCCCTCCACACAACAGACACCCTGTGAGGTAGGCGGGGCTGAGAGAGCCCTGAGAGAACTGCTCTTGAGAGAACAGCTCCAAGAGAACGGGGACTGACCCAAGGTCACCCAGCCGGCGTCATGTGGCGGAGTGGGGATCAAACCCGGTTCTCCCAGATTAGAGTTTGCGCACTTAACCACGACACCAAAAAGTTCCCCTGGACACGATGGCCGCTTTGGAGGGCGGGACTCTGTGGCATTTTACCCTGCCGAGGCCCCTCCCCTAACTCAACCCCCTAAATCTCCAGGATTTTCCCAAACCTGAGCTGGCTTCCTGCCCTTTGCTTCCCTGTGTCTCCCTACCAATCGGCAGCTCTCTGGAAGGAGCAAACGGGGCCAGTTGCGGCCCTCCCAACCGCGTCCCCTTGCCTTTTGACAGACGTACAACGTGGACCGGCAAGTGCCAGACAGCGCGGGCACCGCCACCGCCTACCTCTGCGGGGTGAAGGGCAACTACCAGACAGCAGGGCTGAGCGCAGCCGCCCGCTACGACCAGTGCAACACCACGGCGGGAAATGAGGTCACGTCTGTGCTGCAGAGAGCCCGCGCGGCTGGTGAGTATCCGGAAGCGGGGCCCGTTCATCATGAACGTCGCACTGATTACGTGCTCCCCCGGGGAGCATGTGTGGAGAGGGATGCCAGCCTCCAGGTGGGGCCTGGAGATCTCCCACGATTGCAACTGACCTGCAGGCGACAGAGATCACAGAATCATAGAATCACGCAGAGTTGGAAAGGGGCCAGACCGGCCGTCTAGTCCCACCCCCTGCTCAACGCAGGATCAGCCTCGAGCAGTGATGGCGAACCTTTTAGAGACTGAGTGCCCAAACCGCGACCCAAAACCCACTTATTTATCGCAAAGTGCCAACACGGCAATCTAACCTGAATACTGAGGTTTTACTTTAGAAAAAACAACTCATACATTAACTTAAGATGATCCAAACAAAGTCAGGAAAGCAATCCCAAAGGCTTTCATTTACTTAAAATTATTTGGCAGAGAATTCGACACTTTAACGATGGGCGGCGCCTGGCTGAGGCGATGGCACGCGTGCCCACTGAGAGGGCTCTGACTGCCACCTCTGGCACCCGTGCCATAGGTTCGCCACCACTGGCCTAGAGCATCCCTGACAAGTGTTTGTCCAGCCGCTGCTTAAAGACTGCCAGGGAGGGGGAGCTCACCACCTCCGGAGGCAGCTGATTCCACTGTGGCACCGCTCTGACTGTCGAAAAGTTTTCCCTGGAGAGCCAGTTTGGTGCAGTGGTTAAGCGCGCAGACTCTAATCTGGGAGAACCGGGTTTGATTCCCCACTCCTCCACTTGCACCTGCTGGATGACCTTGGGCAAGTCGCAGTTCTGTCAGAGCTGCTCTTGAAAAAAGAGCAGTTTCTCTCAGCCCCACCTACCTCACCGGGTGTCTGTTGTAGGGAGGGGAAGGGAAAGGAGATTGTAAGTCGCTCTGGGACAACCTTGGGTAGTGAAGGGCGGGGTATAAATCCAATCT
>NW_015175562.1:21542-24033 GCF_001447785.1 Gekko japonicus | reverse complement strand
AGAAAGATGGAGGACTCTCTGTGTCAAGGTGAGAAGAAGAAAAATGGTAGGCAGGTAATTTATGTCTACTCAGGAAGGTGGGGTAGGGCTGAGTCATTATCTTGTAGGAGTTCCCCAGGCTGTGACATGCTAATGGAGGAGCTTTTTTGAGGAAGTTCTTTTGCATATGGATTGGCTGTTGAAATTCTAATCTTATCTGTAGTGCTGTTGTAAGATGTAGAGCAAATGTAGATGTAATATGTAGAACAAATGACTCAGCTCTACCCCACCTTCCTGAGTAGATATAAATTACCTGCCTACCATTTTTCTTCTCGCATTGACACAGAATGTCCTCCATCTTTTAGTGTTATACCTCTGGGGATGCCAGTCACAGCTGCTGGCGAAATGTCAGGTACTACAATGCCAAGACCACAGCCATACAGCCCAGAAAATCTACAACAACTGATTCCCAAGTCCCTCAGCCTTTCCTCACAGGGCTCGGTCTCCAGGCCCACGATCATCCTCGTCGCTCTCCTCTGCACCTGCTCCATTCTGTCCACATCCTTTTTGAAGTGAGGCCTCCAGAATTGCACACAAGACTCCAGGTGTGGCCTGACCAATGCAGTGTAAAGCAGGACTATGGCATCTTGCAATTTGGATGCTATGCCTCTGTTGATACACCCCAAGATTGCATTAGCCTTTTTTGGCGCCGCATCACACTGGCTGCTCATATTTAACTTTTGATCCACCCATACTCCAAGATCTTCTGGGCATGGAACAGTGGTCACTGTGTGTGTGTGTGTGTGTGGGGAGGTATTTGTGAATTTCCTGCATTGTGCAGGGGGTTGGCCTAGATGACCCTGGAGGTCCCCTCCAACTCTGTGATTCTATGACCAGATTTCTCGGGAGCAGAACATGTTTCTTCCTCCCCCTTCTCTCCCCCACCCCTCCTTGCCAGGCATGTCTGTAGGAATCGTGACCAGCACTCGGGTCCAACACGCCTCGCCCTCTGGAAACTACGCTCACACGGTGAACCGGAACTGGTACGCGGATGCCAACATGCCCTCATCCGCGATCGCGGAAGGATGCAAAGATATCGCCCAGCAGATGGTGGAAAACGTCGACATCACGGTGGGTGGGTGGGTAGAAACGCGGCCCCCTTGCTGTGTGTGCAGGAATCCTTCCCCGCAGCTTCTTGGCTCTCTCCGCACGGACTGTGAAACTGGGGAGTTGGAAGGTTGCCACCTCTGGGTTGGGAAATGCCTGGAGATTGGGGGGGCGGAGCCTCACGAAGGTGGGGTTTGGGGCTAATTGCCATAAAGCCCACCTTCCAAAGCAGCCATTTTCTCCCGGGAAGCCAGGGCTCTTTTTGTAGAAAAAGCCCAGCAGGAACTCATTAGCATAATAGGCCACACCCAACAGCCGAAACTCATTAGCACATTAGGCCACACCCCTGACAGCACAGCTCATTAGCACATTAGGCCGCACCCCCATGTTATCAGAAGTGTGGTCATCCAGCCACACCCACCTTTTGCTTCTTATTCTGTTTACCTTGTTTGTTCTCAAAACCCAGGGCTTTTTCTGTAGCAGGAACTCCTTTGCATGTTAGGCCACACACCCCTAATGTAGCCAATCCTAATGCGTTCCTGCTGTTGGGCATGACCTATTATGCTAACGAGTTCCTGCGGGGCGTGGCCAACTCGGCAGCCAGCCGGAACTCCGTTCCTGTGCGTTCCTGCCCCAAAATAGCCCTGCCGGGAACTGATCTCTGTCACCTGGAAACAGTTGTAATAGCAGGAGATCTCCACCCACCCCCTGGAGGTTGGGAACCTTAGGGGAGTCAGGAGGAGCAAAGTATAAGATTCCACTCGCACTTTCCAGAAAGAGTTATGCCCCCATTAGCCTCAGTTGCCAACTCCAGGTGGGGAAGTTCCTGGAGACTGGGGGCTGGAGCGTGAGGACGGGCCAGATTTGGGGAGGGGAGGGACTTTAGCAAGTTATAATGCCATAGAGAGTCCACCCTCCAAAGCAGCCAGTTTCTCCAGGGGTCGTCTGGAGATCGGTTGTAACTCTGGGAAAACCCCAGGCCCCACCTGGAGGCTGGCAACTCTACAAATGGCTTGGGAGCCAGGGCTTCATAGACATATATCGGACCCTCGGTTCTGGTCCTGTATCTTCATTGGCTCACAGTCATCCATTCCTAGGTTTGCCAGCTCTCAGTTGGGAAATACGTGGACATTTTGGGGGTGGAGCCTGAGGAGGGCGGGGCTTGGAGAGGGGAGGGGGTTCTCTGAATCCCAGAGCCAGGGGTCAACGTTAGGGGAAGGCCTTGGCCTCTATACCCTGTTGTTGTTGACCCTCCAGAGGAACTGGTTGGCCTCTGTGTGACACAGGATGCTGGACTAGGTGGACCACTGGTCTAATCCAGCAGGGCTTTTCTGGGGTTCTTATGAAGGCCTCGGCCTCTGTGCCCTGTTGTTGGCCCTCCAGAGGAACTGGCTGGCCACTGTGT
>NW_015175562.1:20111-20685 GCF_001447785.1 Gekko japonicus | reverse complement strand
CTGAGATGACTGGCTCCCTCCCCTCCCAGCCACCCAGCCAATGGCAGCCCAGGTTCGCTGAGGGAGCCAGTCATTGGAGGAAGCTCTTCTGAGTGGCATTTTTTCCGCCCATACACTAACGGGGCGCATTTTAGAACGTTGGTCCCCACTACTCGATTATAATAAGGAGAGATGCCTTGTGTGCCTAGTTCTTCTGACAACCCAGTGTCCTGCAGGTGATCTTAGGTGGTGGCAGGAAGTATATGACCCCGGAGGGGACCCCGGACCCCGAGTACCCTTCAAGCTCCAGTTCCAAGGGTCTCCGCAAGGATAATCGAAACCTCATTGCCGAGTGGCTGGCGGCCTCCCCGGTAAGCGTCTTGTGCTTTTGCATTGTGAAATTGGGGCTGCAGACAAATCTCATTCGGTTGTTGAAATTCTGCTCTACAATCATCCCAGTTTCTGTGCCACAGAAAGTTCAGCTCTGCAAGTTGCAAAAATTACGCAGGTTAAGATTTGTGGTTAAGACGCTGAACTGCAGGCTGTGGAGGGTCGGTAGTTCAGCAGTTCGAGACCCGAGTGTGCCGCATGACGG
>NW_015175562.1:12828-19949 GCF_001447785.1 Gekko japonicus | reverse complement strand
GGGGGAGGCTGCGTACGGGCCCTGCTGTGCCCGTTCGCCGGTCAGGAGTGGGGCTGGGGGGGAGGCGGCAGACGGGCTCTGCTGGGCCCGTTCGCCGGGCAGGAGTGGGGCTGGGGGGGGCGGAAAGGCGGCGGACGGGCCCTGCTGGGCCCGTTCGCCGGGCAGGAGTGGGGCCGCAGGGGGGCGGAAAGGCCCGTTCGCCGGCCAGGAGTGGAGCTTGGGGGGGGAAGCCGGGACGCGCTTACTGTGTGTGCGGAAGATGGCCGCTCAGGAGACGCTGGCTGAGATGACTGGCTCCCTCCCCTCCCAGCCACCCAGCCAATGGCAGCCCAGGTTCGCTGAGGGAGCCAGTCATTGGAGGAAGCTCTTCTGAGTGGCATTTTTTCCGCCCATACACTAACGGGGCGCATTTTAGAACGTTGGTCCCCACTACTCGATTATAATAAGGAGAGATGCCTTGTGTGCCTAGTTCTTCTGACAACCCAGTGTCCTGCAGGTGATCTTAGGTGGTGGCAGGAAGTATATGACCCCGGAGGGGACCCCGGACCCCGAGTACCCTTCAAGCTCCAGTTCCAAGGGTCTCCGCAAGGATAGTCGGAACCTCATTGCTGAGTGGCTGGCAGCCTCGCCGGTAAGCGTCTTGTGTTTTTGGATTGTGAAGTTGGGGCTGCAGACAAATCTCATTGAGTTGTTGAAATTCTGCTCTACAGTCATCCCAGTCTCTGTGCCACAGAAAGTTCAGCTCTGCAATTTGCAAAAATTACGCAGGTTAAGATTTGTGGTTAAGACGCTGAACTGCAGGCTGTGGAAGGTCGGTCATTCAGCAGTTCGAGACCCGAGTGTGCCGCATGACGGAGTGAGCTCCCGTCTCTAGTTCCAGCTCCTGCCAACCTAGCAGTTGGAAAGCAAGAAATTGCAAGTAGATAAATAGGTACCACTTCAGTGGGAAGGTAACAGCATTCCGTGCGCCTTGGTGTTTAGTCATGCCGGCCACATGACCACGGAAACGTCTTCGGACAGCGCTGGCTCTTCGGCTTGGAAACGGAGATGAGCACCGCAACCCTAGAGTCGGATTCGATTGGCTTTCGAGCAAGGGAACCTTTTTACATCCTCTAAGGTCTGGGTTCCTTTGTCGTAGTCAGGGCTGTAGCTTAGCTCCCACTTTATTTAATCTTTTTCTTAATGATCTGGCCCTGTATTTGGCAGGAGCTGATGGCCATAGTCCTAAACTTGGCTCCATACATGTACCCAGGGGTCCTTTTGTAGAAAAAGAGGTGCAGGAGCTCATTAGCATAACTCATTAGCATAACTTATTTGCATATGCCACACCCCCTGACATCACCGGAAGTGTGTCAGAAGGCAACACCCACCACTCAGGCTCCACTGGACTGTTTTGGGTTGCTAGCTTTTTTTGGGTGGGGATGTGCAGATCTGTCCTTGCAGAGGAGGGAGAGCTTGTACCTAAATAAAACCTGGTCTTAAAGGTGCCACTGGACTGTTTTGGACTGGGGGGCTGGGGGGGCCCCTGCAACTTACCTGGCTGCTTCTTCCTCTGACTGAGGTCTGCTGGGAGCAGGGGGTGGGGCTTGTTGCATGTGCCCGCCCCCTGGGCTCTTTACTGCCGGAGCTCCGCTCCTGTGTGCTCCTGCGAGAAATGACCCCTGATTGTAACAAACGGGGGTCAAAGACAAGAAATGTTGCTTTTTATTATTTATTTACTTCAATTATGCCACACCTCTGTACGCAATGGGGACTCAATATTATTCTTCTCTTCTCCATTTTATCCATTCAACAACCCTGCGAGGTCGTTTTAGGCTATGGTTGCCAGGCCATGTTTGGCAGCTAGCAGGAGGGCTGGGGGCAGGGACAAGGGGGAGCGTGACATCATCTGCACCACTATGTCAATTCGAGGGAAAATCTGAATGTGATGTAGGGTAGCTCTAGGAATCGCAGTGATTCCTAGAGCTACCGTATGTTACTTCTGTGTTTTCCCATAGAATTTCCAGTGATTCCTAAAACTATTGTACATTGCTTCCAGGGGTCCCCATAGAGTTTCCAATGATTCCTAGAGCTGCCCTACATCACTTCCAGGTTTTCCCATATCGTTTCCAGTGATTCCTAGAGCTTCCCTATGTCACTTCCAGGTTTCCCCATAGAGTTGCCAGTGATCCCTAGAGCTACCATATGTTATTTCTGGATTTTCCCAAAGAGTTTCCAACCATTACCAAAGTATGTCACTTGCAAACACCGCCTCTTAACTACTAATTTCCCACTTCTACTTTGTTTTTTCAAACATCAGAGTTTTGCAGGGGACTCGAAAACTCTACTTTGTGATGTTTTGTTTGGTCCTAATAAAACTTAGCATCTGGCATGCCATCTTCCGTCTGTTTCCAGAGCGTGGCTTAGTCATTCAGGACTACACAGTCTGTCTATATGCCATTCTCGCAAAGACATGCACACCTTCTCTCGTGACAACCATACAAAGTTTCTCAGAATGCAGTCAATGGACAGGCGATGCCCGCGGGAGAATGAGATGCTAGGACTGTACCGCTTCCATGGACGGGGAGTGATTTTCCTGTTTCTTCCTCCAAGGCGGGAAAATAATTCCACGCACATGGAAAGCTCGCCCGTCAGGGAGAGGGGTTTTGCAGGGACCCTTCAAACATGGAAGCCACACCTTCCCATCATCCCACCCTGCCATCTGATGTGGAAAAACTGTAACCTTTGATACTGCTGGGCCCATTCTGCCTCTCAGCTTCCTCAAGTGTTGTCCCCACCCCACCCACCAGGTCTCTTTGAGCCTTCCGACATGAAGTACGACCACATTCGAGACAACCTCACGGACCCGACTCTGGTCGAGATGACCGAAGCGGCCCTCAAAATTCTCCAGCGCAACCCCAGGGGCTTCTACCTGTTTGTGGAAGATAAGTCGGGTTTGGGAACTCCTCGATACTCCTGTCCTGTCCCTGATTGTTTGGAAGGCCCCCCACGTATCTAGGTCCAGATGTCTCCCCCCTTACCTGCTACGGTTTCTGAACAATTTGGAGGAGGCCTCCAAAGGAAACAATGTCAGGGGGAACTTCCGGCCAAGGAGATAACAGACGAGAAACTGACTCAAAGGGGAGCCTGGGGTAATTGTAGGTGACCGTCCTCTTCATGGAGGGCCCTGAGTTCTAATTTGGCTTTACGTAGCCGGTGCTAGCCATGGGCAATACTGGGCGTTTTCTAGGGCTCTAACTCAACATGGGGCCCGCAGACCGAATGCCACCGTCTTTGTATTGGAATCAAAGCCATCTTTGGTGTAGTGGTTAGGAGCTGGGAAAACCGGGTTTGAGTCCCCATTGCTCCAACTTCTGCTGCTGGTGTGACCGTGGGTCAGTCACAAGTTCTCTCAGAGCTGTTCTCTCACGAGCAGTCCTCGAAAGAGCTCTCTCAGCCCCGCCTGCCTCCCAGGGTGTCTGTTGTGGGGAGGGGAAGGAAAAGGAGACTGTAAGCCGCTCTGAGACTCCTTTGGGTAGTGAAGGGCGGGGTATAAATACAATCTCCTCCTCCTCCTCCTCTTCGTCTTCTTCATACCCAAGGCAAACACTGTTGGTTAGTGAAAGGGATGGGGGAGACATTGCTCTGGGCTCTGCAGTGAAAACAGAATAAATTGGCATCTGTGGTACGGGCCAAGAATGACCAGCACAGACGAATGAGAGCCTGTCCCAATTGGGTCGCCCTTACTACTGCCGCACATAGGTTAAGGCTCATTTAGAACATAGAGGAGCCCTGCTGGGTCTGTCCGTCTAGTGCAGCCGACTGGTTTTCACAGTGCTCAACCGAATGCTTCTGGGAAGACGACGAGCGAGGCATAAACGGCAGCCCACCCTGCCGTTGTCCCCCAGCCATTGAAATGAAGTGGCACTCTGTCTCGATAGATTCATGGTGGAGAAGTCTATCAATGGCTACCAGTTATGGTGGCTGAGGGGAACCTCCACATTCAGAGGCACTAAAGCTCTGATTCCCAGAGCCAGGAGGCAACATCAGGGGAAGGCCTCGGCCTCTCAGCCTGTTGTTGGCCATCCAGAGGAACTGGTTGGCCGCTGTGTGAGACAGGATGCTGGACTAGATGGACCACTGGTCTGATCCATCAGGGCTCTTCTGATGTTCTTATGAAGGTCTTGGCCTCTCTGCCCTGTTATTGGTCTTCCAGAGGAACTGGTTGGTCACTGGGTGAGACAGGATGCTGGACTACATGGACCACTGGTCTGATCCAGCAGGGCTCTTCTGATGTTCTTATGAAGGCCTCGGCCTCTCTGCCCTGTTGTTGGCCTTCCAGAGGAACTGGTTGGCCGCTGGGTGAGATAGGATGCTGGACTACATGGACCACTGGTCTGATCCAGCAGGGCTCTTCTGATGTTCTTATGAAGGCCTCAGCCTCTCTGCCCTGTTGTTGGCCTTCCAGAGGAACTGGTTGGTCACTGGGTGAGATAGGATGCTGGACTACATGGACCACTGGTCTGATCCAGCAGGGCTCTTCTGATGTTCTTATGAAGGCCTCAGCCTCTCTGCCCTGTTGTTGGCCTTCCAGAGGAACTGGTTGGTCACTGGGTGAGATAGGATGCTGGACTACATGGACCACTGGTCTGATCCAGCAGGGCTCTTCTGATGTTCTTATGAAGGCCTCAGCCTCTCTGCCCTGTTGTTGGCCTTCCAGAGGAACTGGTTGGTCACTGGGTGAGATAGGATGCTGGACTACATGGACCACTGGTCTGATCCAGCAGGGCTCTTCTGATGTTCTTATGAAGGCCTCGGCCTCTCTGCCCTGTTGTTGGCCTTCCAGAGGAACTGGTTGAGGCCACGGTGTGAGACAGGATGCTGGACGAGATGGACCCTCACTGGTCTGATCCAGCAGGGCTCTTCTGATGTTCTCATGAAGGCCTCGGCCTCTGTGCTCTGTTGTTGGCCCTCCGGAGGAACTGGCTGGCCACTCTGTGAGCTGGGATGCTTTACTGGATGGATTATTTGTCTGATCCAGCAAGGCTCTTCTGATGGTCATAAGGGCGAGGAAGGTGAACCATCTCTGCTTCTCACTTGCCTTGAAAGTCTCTTGCTGGGGTCACTGAGCAGGGTTAGTAAGTTTCCAGTAAGCCCTTTGCTGGGGGGAAGTAAGCAGGGTTGGTACGTGTATGGGAGAACTCTAAGGGAGACTCTGCAGAGGCAGGCAATGGCTAACCACTTCTGCTTAATCACTTGCCTTGAAAACCCAATGGCAGGGGTGTCAAACATGCGGCCCGGGGGCCAGATCAGGCCCCCGGAGGGCTTCCACCAGGCCCGCAGTGGAACTGGCTGTCTCCTGCTGCTGCTGTGTCATCGTAGGTTTGCAGCTTACAGAGACACATCTGAACAGCATACTCAGGATTGCAACAACACAGACATTTTGATGCAATAACTCAGAGCTAGAGGTGTCCGTTATCAGACACTGTTAAATAAACAAAATATTGCAAGAGTGCTAATGTTTTAAGTAGGGTTTTATTTTAAGGAAAAAAAACCACCTTTGTATTTGTTTCCTTTGTAAAGTTTATATCTCCACTCCCTGGCATTACATTTTACGACACACATGGCCCGGCCCAACAAGGTCTCATTTATGTCAGATCCGGCCCTCATAACAAATGAGTTCAACACCACTGACCTATGGGATCGCCATAAGTCGGCTGCAACTTGACGATGCTTCGCACGCGCACACACACAAGGCTGTCATTCCATCACGAAGCCGTGAGTTCCACAAGCCCATAACACACTGGAGGGTGGGGAGTCCTGACTTTTGTCGGATCCGAATCGACGGCCCATGAGTTTCACAGATCTTGTCATGCTCACCAAACATTAACTCTCTTGCCATTTCTCTGCACGAGGCAAAATCGACCTCGCCCACCACGACGGCATCGCGAAGCGGGCTCTCACCGAAGCGGTGGCGTTTGATCAGGCCATCCAGCGGGCCGGGGAGCTGACCAGTGAAGAGGACACCCTCACCGTGGTGACCGCTGACCATTCCCATGTCTTCAGCTTTGGGGGCTACACCCTGAGGGGCACCTCCATCTTCGGTATGCGGCTGGAGTTGACTGGTGACGTGGGTCTCAACTGCAAATGGGAAGGAGCCCTGGGACTACAGTGGGGATTCACAAATGCCTTTAGAGCTCAAGAGGACAATAGTGGGGCTGTGGCTCAGCGGCAAAGCATCTGCTTGGCAAGCAGAAGGCCCCAGGTTCAATCCCCCGGCATCTCTACTAAAAGAGATCATGGGATGTGAAAGACCTCCACCTGAAAGCCACTGCTGGTCGGACAGCCAGTGTGGTAATAATTAATAATAATTGTGGTATGGCAGAATGTGTGTAGTATAGCCAGGAGATCCTAAGATTGTCTGGCAGCCAGAAATTCTAGCTCTTTTAGCGTTATGCACCACTAGGTGGCGAGATAGGCTTGTTTTTAATAAAATCAGTGAACAAAAAGAACTGTGCACCAACACTGTGCACAAAATCCAGATATTCTTATTATCAGGGGTCATTTCCTGCAGGAGCGTACAGGAGCGGAGCTCCGGCAGTAAAGAGCCCAGGGGGCGGGCATATGCAACAAGCCCCACCCCCTGCTCCCAGCAGCCCTCAGTCAGAGCAAGCAGCAGCCAGGTAAGTTGCAGAGCCCCCCTGGTCCAAAACAGTCCAGTGGCACCTTTAAGACCAGGTTTTATTCAGGTACAAGCTCTCCCTCCTCTGCGAGGACAGATCTGCACGTTCCCCCACCCCCCCATAGCTAGCAATCCAAAACAGCCCAGTGGTGCCTGAGCGGTGGGTGTTGCCTTCTGACACACTTCCGGTGATGTCAGGGGGTGTGGCCTAACCAAATGAGTTGTGCTAATGAGTGATGCTAATGAGCTCCGGCACCTCTTTTTCTACAAAATGACCCCTGCTTATTATTATGTGAACAGTGTTGGTGCACAGTTCTTTTTGTTCACTGATCTTGTTACTGCGTCGCTCACCTTTTGTGTTGCTATCTAGACTTGTGTTTATGGCAAGAGCCGTTTCGGAGGCGATTTGCCATGGCCTGCCCCTGCGTCACGTCCCTGGGATTTCTTGGGTGGCGCCCTG
>NW_015175562.1:8921-12798 GCF_001447785.1 Gekko japonicus | reverse complement strand
CTTCCGATCTTAGCCTGATCTCGTGAGATCTCGGAAGCTAAGCAGAATCGCCCCTGGTTAGTCCTTGGATGGGAGACCACCAAGGAAGTCCAGGGTGGCTACGCAGAGGCAGGCCAGGGCAAACCTCCTCTGTTGGTCTCTGTCCTTGACCTGGATGGCCCAGGCTAACCTGATCTCAACAGATCTCGGAAGCTAAGCTGGGCCAGTCCTGGTTAGTCCTTGGATGGGAGACCAGCCAGGAAGTCCAGGGTTGCTATGCAGAGGCAGGCAAGGGCAAAACCACCTCTGTTCGTCTCCTGCCTCGCAAACCCTAAGGGGTCGCCGTAATTCGGCTGTGACTCGGCAGCACCTTCCACCACCAGACAACAGAAGTGGTCTGACTAAGTATAAAGCGGTGATGATGCATTGCGAAAGGATTCCCCGGGAAGGCACCGTCCCTCAATGGTAGAGCACCTGGCTTAACGCGTAGGTGGTTATTGGTTCAGTTCCCAGCAGGCCTAGTTAAAAGGATCTCGAGCTCTGACTCTTGCCTATCAGAGCAAGGACAGAGGGATAGACAGACTGGGGCAGTTCGAATCCTTTTTTTTTTTGGCCTCTTCCCTTGTCAGGTTTGGCCCCCAAACTAGCATCAGACGAGAAGACATACACGTCTATTGTGTACGGGAATGGGCCGGGCTACCAGATCACCAACCAGAGTCGCACGAACGTGAGTGCTACTGCGAGCGGTAAGTGATTGGTTGATTGATCGGGTCAGGTTTGGCCGCTAGGCTGAGTGGGAGGGGAGCCATTCGCCTGTGACCATCTGCCACATCGGGAGCGTAAAAGGGGTTCTTAATTCTGTCCCCGCAAGCCAGTTTGGTGTAGTGGTTAGGAGCGCGGACTCTAATCTGGGAGAACCGGGTTTGATTCCCCACTTCTACACATGCAGCCGCTGGTGTGACCTTGGGTCAGTCACAAGCTCTCTCAGAGCTGTTCTCTCAAGGGCAGTCCTCAAAAGAGCTTGGGCAAGCCATAGTTCTGACAAGAGCTGTCCTTGAAAAAGAGCCGTTTCTGTCAGATGTCAGAGCTCTCTCAGCCCCACCGACCTCACAGGGTGTCTGTTGTGGGGAGGGGAAGGGAAAGGAGTGTGTAAGCCGTTCTGAGACTCCTTCGGGTACTGAAGGGTGGGGGATAAATCCAATCTCTTCTTCTTACTTGAGGAGGGGTTTATAGAATCACTTTTAACAGGGGAATGAAATGCACAAAGGCTCTTCGAGTTCTTCCTTCTGGGGAGTGGCTGTGGCTCAGTGATAGAGCAGCTGCCTGGCGTGCAGAAGGTCCCAGGTTCAATTCCCAGCATCTCCAGTTAAAAATATCAGGCTATGAGTGATGTGAAAGATCTCCTCCTGGAGAGCAGCTGCCAGTCAGAGTAGACAAGACTGACCATGATGGACTCTGTAGAAGGCCAACTACATGCATGCCTTGATTTCTCAGTCTTAGCAATGGTCTGCTGGATCAGACCAGTAAGGGTCCATCAAGTCCAGCAAACTGTCGCACACAGAGGCCGACCAGTTCCTCTGGAGGCCCAACAACAGGGCACAGAGGGCGAGGCCTTCATAAGAACATCAGAAGAGCCCTGCTAGATTAGACTAGTGGTCCATCAAGTCCAACACCCTGTCACACATGGTGGCCAACCAGTTCCTCTGGAGGGCCAACAGCAGGGCATAGAGGCTGAGGCCTTCATAAGAAACTCAGAAGAGCCCTGCTAAATCAGACCAGTGGGGGTCCATCTAGTGCAGCATCCTGTCTCACACAGTAGCCAACCAGTTCCCCTAGAGGGCCAACAACAGAGCATGGAGGCCAAGGCCTTCACAAGAACCTCAGAAGAGCCCTGCTGGGTCAGAACTTGAGTCCATCTAGTCCAGCATCCTGTTGCACACAGGGGCCAATAGTTCCTCTGGAGGGCCAACAACAGGCCATAGAGGCCGAGGCCTTCATAAGAACATCAGAAGAGCCCTGCTAAATCAGACCAGTGGTCCATCTAGTCCAGCATCCTGTCACACACAGTGGTTCCTCTGGAAACCCAACAGCAGGGCATAGAGGCCGAGGCGTTCATAAGAACATCAGAAGAGCCCTGCTAAATCAGACCAGTGGTCCATCTAGTCCAGCATCCTGTCACACACAGTGGTTCCTCTGGAAACCTGGAGGCCCAACAGCAGGGCATAGAGGCCGAGGCGTTCATAAGAACATCAGAGGAGCCCTGCTAAATCAGGCCAGTGGTCCATCTAGTCCAGCATCCTGTCACACACAGTGGCCAACCAGTTCCTCTGGAGGCCCAACAGCAGGGCATAGAGGCCGAGGCCTTCATAAGAACATCAGAAGAGCCCTGCTGGATCAGGCCAGTGGTCCACCCAGTCCAGCATCCTGTCACACACAGTGGCCAACCAGTTCCTCTGGAGGCCCAACAGCAGGGCATAGAGGCCGAGGCCTTCATAAGAACATCAGAAGAGCCCTGCTGGATCAGGCCAGTGGTCCACCCAGTCCAGCATCCTGTCACACACAGTGGCCAACCAGTTCCTCTGGAGGCCCAACAGCAGGGCATAGAGGCCGAGGCCTTCATAAGAACATCAGAAGAGCCCTGCTGGATCAGGCCAGTGGTCCACCCAGTCCAGCATCCTGTCACACACAGTGGCCAACCAGTTCCTCTGGAGGCCCAACAGCAGGGCAGAGAGGCCGAGGCCTTCATAAGAACATCTCCTTCCTTGGGGCTGGAACAGTGGAAAGAGGTGGTCTTGTGAAGGCTCTCCCAAGAGCGAGGTGTGGAGGGCAGTGCAGCGGGGCAAGGAGCACGTGGTTGACAGCGCTAACTCCGTGATCTCTCTCTTTTCTGTGTTTCCTTTCACTAGAGGGCAACAGCTACCACCAGCAAGCGGCTGTGCCCCTCAGTTCCGAGACCCACGGCGGCGAGGATGTGGCCATCTTAGCCAAGGGCCCCATGGCCCACCTCTTCCACGGGGTGCAGGAGCAGACGCACGTGGCCCACGTCATGGCCTTCGCCATTTGCCTGGAGCCTTACACGGACTGCGGACTGCCCAGTACCAACTCCTGCAGCGACATCAAGCCCTCGTTTATTGCTTTTCTCCTGGCGGCCGTGATCTTCTGGGGCCTCTAACACGACCTTCGGCTCCTTGTCCTTATGTTTCTGGGATCCGGAAGGTGTTTGGTTCTCCCCAGGGCTAACGCAGTTCTGTCCCCCGTCCCCAACTGAGCGCCCTCCATCTTCTTCCGGGCTGCATCTGTGAACATCGCGCGAACACGCCAAGCTGCCTTCCACTGATTCAGACCATCGGTCGACTCAAATGGCAGCGGCTCCCCAGGGTCCCAGGCAGAGGCCTTTCACACAGCCTACTACCTGACCCTTTTAAAAAGGGAGGTGCCGGGGATTGAACCTGGGGACCATCAGCACCCAAAGTGGACGCTCTAACCACAGAGCCGCAGCCCCTCCCACAATGGCTGCCATCTTGCTGATGCGCGGCGATGTTCGAAGCGTGCGCCGCAACTTGACAGTGAATGACTAAAGGTGTAGTGGTTAAGAGCGCGGACTCTGATCTGGGAGAACCGGGTTGGATTCCCCCACTCCTCCCCATGCAGCTGCGGGTGTGGCCTTGGGTCAGTCACAAGTTCTCTCAGAGCTGATCTCCCAAGAGGTGTTCTCTCAGAGCTCTCTCAGCCCCACCTCTACCTCACAGGGTGTCTATTGTGGGGAGGGGAAGGGAAAGGAGTTTGTAAGCTGCTCTGGGACTCCAAGTGAAGGGCAGGGTATAAATCCAATCTCCTCCTCCTCCTCTTCTGTAAAAGCTGTTTGTAAGCCGCTCTGAGACTCTGAGTGAAGGGTGGG
>NW_015175562.1:4140-7921 GCF_001447785.1 Gekko japonicus | reverse complement strand
CTCTCCATGTTTAGATGCATTCATGGAGAGGCCACTGGGGAGGAGGGCAGGAGCACTCAAGCAGTAGGCTAAAGGGCATACCGGGTGGGTATATGGCAGCCCAGGCAGCCATTCCCAGCACAGGAACATGTATAAAAGTTGGAAGGGGTACCCTCACAACAACCCTCTGAGACCAGTTAGACTGAGGGACTATGTGACTGGTCCAAGGTCACCCAGTGAGCTCCCACGGCAGAGTCGGGGATTTGAATCTGGCTTTCCCAGTTTCTAGTCCAGGGGTCCCCAACCTTTTTGAGCCTGCAGGCACCTTTGAAATTCTGGCACAGGGTGGTGGGCACAACCACAAAAGGGCTGCCGCAGGAGGCGGAGCCAGCCACAAAGATACTGGCCACGGCTTAACTTCAGCAACGCAGTCTGGATTTTTTGGGTGTACACATTTATTTTTAAAATGCTGTCATAGGAAACAGTGATCTGAAGTTGAGCAGCCCTGCCTACATCCTATTGGCTCTGATGCCAGTAAAGTCTTTTCGGTCCCCCCGTCCTCCAGTCTAGTATAGAGATGCCTGGCCAGTCATGCAGTGTAGATCCTTGTGCTGTGGCAGCAGCTGCCGCCAAAGCAGCATTTTTTAAAAAATCTGCACAGCCAATCAAATCTCCAGCAGCCAATCAGAAGCCTTGCTGGGCAAAAGCCCTACCTCGCCCCACCCACTTCGTCAAAACACTGGGCGGGTGCCAGAAAAGGTGCTGGCAAGCATACTGGCGCCCACGGGCGCCACGTTGGGGACTCCTGGTATAAGCTGTCGGAAATCAAAGAAAGATTGGGGGGGTGGTATAAGCTTTCAAGAGTCTGATGAAGGAAGAATTGACTCTCGAAAACTTATACCCCCCAAAAAATCTTGTGGTTCTCTAAGGTGCTACCAGATCCGAATCTACTCATCCGTGTACAGCTCAGGATGTCAGAGATTTGTGTCTTCCGTAGCTACCTCCCAAGTGTGGAATCCCCCCCCCAAAAAAACATGCCTCCACATGCAGCCAGCTGGGTGATCTTGGGTCAGTCACAAGTTCTCTCAGAGCTGGTCTATCAAGAGCAGTCCTGGAAAGAGCTCTCTCAGCCCCGCCTACCTCACAGGGTGTCTGTTGTGGGGAGGGGGAGGGGAAGGACTTTGTAAGCTGCTTTGAGACTCCGAGTGAAGAGCAGGGTATAAATCCAATCTCCTCCTCCTCCTCTTCTCCAAAACCTAAGCATGTGCATTTTCCAAGGTGGCAACTGGCATTTCCCATTCAAAGTGGCTTGCAAACGCCAGGAATTGGGTGAGATGCGGAGCTTGCCATTTCCTTCACCCGCAAGATAACGCCAATTTACGTCTGGCCACCCAGCCAAGGAACCGATGAACCCCTTTGCCCATGCAGACAAAACAGCTCTGGCCATTTTATTCAACATAGCAGCAGAAAAATACAGCGCGAAATATCTGTACAGAGAGCCGCTCTGCCCTGGCTGCCGAGACAGCGCCACCGGCTGGCCGGGACTGGTGGCGATGGGGACAGGAGGCAGGACTCCGAAGAGGGCTGAGTGCGAATCCTTCCACGGCCAGGCCTCCCTTGCCTCCTAGAGCAACCTTGTGCTGTAGCCTCCGCTCAGTCGTGCTTTAGCTCAGGGGGAAGGTGTCTGGGCCACAGCACGGCTGCCAGGCTAAGTGGCACAGATCGAGCGTGTGGCGATCTATCCGCTCCCTCCCAGGGCTCCTGGTTCTCCTAGGGTTGCCAACTCCAGCTTGAGAAATTCCTGGAGGTTTGGGAGGGGCAGTACCTGGGGATTGTGGACAGGATGCGGCTCAGTTGGGGATATCGTGTCACTCTAGGGCTTCCGTCGCTCCTAGACTTTGTGGTATACCATAGAGTTTGCCCTCTCTGAAGCCACTATTTCATTCAGGGCAACCTATCTCTATATTCTGGACAGCAGCTGTACTTCCTGAATTCTACCTGTAGGTTGGTTCTGCCCATTTTCAAAGAAGGGTCCCCCCCCCCATTGTTCTGGGGCCAAAGACAGGGATTTGCCAGAACTGAGAAGCAGGACTGGAAGTCAGGAATAGAGTTTTGAGTGAATTTGGCAGGCTCTGTCCCTGTCGAATGGCAGGCAGAATGTGGCCATTTTTTTTAGGGCTGGTGGGAGAAATGGGCCTGACGCGGCCTGCTCTGTTGCCACGGTAACGGCTGGGCCTAGGCCGGTAGAGAGAGGCCTGCCCTGACGCCATCGCCCATTTTTGGCCACCCCCCCTCTGCACTTTCTCAAAGCAGACGACCCGACCCAGGTGCACACTGATCCGGGCAAGGCAGGGAGCGAAGCAGGAGGCCAGTTCCGAAAAGATCCAGTTTCCCTTCCCCACAGGCATCAGGAGTCTGTCCGGTTTGTCCATGAATCCCAGAGAACGGGGCCAGATAGGAGCGGCAGGCACAGTTTCCCCCCCCTCCGTCCAGCCAGTGGGCAAGGAATAGAGCAGCGACGGATCCAGCAGGGACCTTGGCACACACCGGGGCGAGGAGTGGGTTTGCGCTTCACCAGACGGAGCATTTGTGAGCCGGGTTCATGGGGGAGTTCTTGGGGCAGTGGAAGACCCGGCCGAATTCTTCGAACTGGGAGACGCTGCCAAGAACCCTGCAGGGCAGAGACCGAGAGAAAGACGGGGACAAGGAAAGTTATAGGATATGCCGATTTCTACAAGAAGCCAATTTTAGTTTGTCAAAGGAGAAGTATAGCTCTGGCTTGACTCCTGACGCCAGGCCAGGAATGCACTGGTTCAACAGACCCCCTTTGTCACGTCCATCCTCAACCGGGTTCATTTGCAGTTTTCAGGAACATTTCCCCCCACTAGGAAGGCTGCGTTTATTTAGTTTTTTGTTCACACCTCACCTTTCAGCCCATTTTGAGAAGTCCACATAAGGACGTAAGAGAAGCCAATGTTGGATCAGGCCAATGGCCCATCCAGTCCAACACTCTGTCACACAGTGGCCAAAAATACCAGGGGCCATCAGGAGGTCCAGCAGTGGGGCTAGGACACAAGAAGCCCTCCCATTTTAGTCTTCCTTTTCACTGGATGCCGCAGCATGCTTTTTAATTAAATCTAATTCCCTCTTGAAGCCGTCCATGCTTGTAGCCGCCATCCCCTCCCGTGGCAGTGAATTCCATGTGTGAATCACTCTTTGGGGGAAAAAGGACTCCCTTTTATCTGTTCTAACCCGACTGCTCGGCAATTTCATTGAATGCACACAAGTTCTTATATTGTGAGAAAGGGAGAGAGGTACTTCTTTCTCTACCTGCTCTCTCCCAGGCATAATCTTGTAGACCTCAATCATGTCACCCCTCAGCCGTCGTTTCTCCAAGCTAGAGAGCCCCAAGCGCCGTAACCTTTCTTCATAGGGAAAGTGTACCGATCCTTTTATCATTCTAGTTGCCCACTGTGGGCCACAAGCCCTAACTTCCTGGGGATGCGTCGTGCCTCTCCCTCCAGTGTATCTGTCCCCCCTGAAAACCAGTCGTTCCAATCCTCCTGGAGTTTAAATGACCAGCTGGAATGCACTTCGTCACTCCAGATACAGGCAGGTGACACCCTGCTGATGGGACTTGCAAAGCCACATCTGTCCAAAACCCAATCTGTCGTGATTTCTCAGGCCAGAAGCCAACAATAGTTTGGAAGATGCTTGGAAAGGGCCACCTTCCACAGCTTGTTCATCCATTCTGCTCTCCCCTCCAGCAATCGGATTTGCCAGGTTGGACTTCTGATCAAAC
>NW_015175562.1:3322-3937 GCF_001447785.1 Gekko japonicus | reverse complement strand
ACACTAGAAGCCCTCCCACTGTTGCCCCCCCCCCAAGCACCAAGAATACAGAGCATCACTTGTCCCAGACTGAGAGTTCCTATCTATACCTTGTGGCTAATAGCCACTGATGGACCTCTGCTCCATATGCTTATCATAAGAACATAGGAGAAACCAATGTTGGATCAGGCCAAAGGCCCCATCCAGTCCAACACTCTGTGTCGCACAGTGGCCAAAAATACCAGGGGCCATTGGGAGGTCCACCAGTGGGGCCAGGACACTAGAAGCCCTCCCACTGTTGCCCCCCCCCAAGCACCAAGAATACAGAGCATCCCTTGTCCCAGACCAAGAGTCCCTGTCTATACCTTGTGGCTAATAGCCACTGAGGGACCTCTGCTCCATATGCTTATCTAATTCCCTTTTGAAGCCGTCCATGCTTGTAGCCGCCACCACTTCCTGTGGCCGTGAATTCCATGTGTTAATCACTCTTTGGGTGAAGAAGTACTTCCTTTTATCCGCTCCATATGCTTATCTAATTCCCTTTTGAAGCCGTCCATGCTTGTAGCCGCCACCACTTCCTGTGGCCGTGAATTCCATGTGTTAATCACTCTTTGGGTGAAGAAGTACTTCCTTTTA
>NW_015175562.1:3160-3274 GCF_001447785.1 Gekko japonicus | reverse complement strand
TCCCCCCTCAGTCGTCATTTCTCCAAGGATGCCGCAGCATGTTTTTTAATTAACAATCTATGACGTGTCGTTTCCTGTCTTCTTGACTGGTTTTATGTCTGCTCCCTGATGCAG
>NW_015175562.1:2867-3039 GCF_001447785.1 Gekko japonicus | reverse complement strand
TTCAATAAATTACACCTCCACATGTGAAGCCTCATCTTTCCGCCCCCACTAGACACTTCTCGAAGTCAGGCTGCTCGAGCGCGACTTCCTGTCTAGCATCCCAATTGTGACGCCCACGTCCCGGCCCACTTGTTCTCTTTCCCGCAGGTTCCAAGTTACCTGTAGTGTTCAG
>NW_015175562.1:0-1897 GCF_001447785.1 Gekko japonicus | reverse complement strand
TAGTTCAGCAGTTCGAGACCCGAGTGTGCCGCATGATGGAGTGAGCTCCCGTCTCTAGTTCCAGCTCCTGCCAACCTAGCAGTTCGAAAGCAAGAAATTGCAAGTAGATAAATAGGGACCACTTCGGTGGGAAGGTAACAACGTTCTGTGCGCCTTGGGGTTTAGTCATGCCGGCCACGTGACCACGGAAACGTCTTTGGACAGCGCTGGCTCTTCGGCTTTGAAACGGACATGAGCACCGCAACCCTAGAGTCAGACTCGACTGGCTTTCGAGCAAGGGAACCTTTACCTTTACTATGTCACTTCTAGGGTTTCCCCAGAAGTGATGTAGCGGCGCCAAGCACACTGTGGCCCTCGCATGTCCCCACCTACAACCCTCCCACTGCTTGCCAGGCAACCAGGAGCAACCAGATCTGATTGGCTTGCCAGACGTCATAGATGGAGTTTGGGACTCGCTCCACCAGTCGACGGGAGGGAGGTACGTACGTAGTAAGCGAGCTTCAGTCCCCCCATGTCAGCGATGTTCTCCCCCAGCGTGTGTTTCCCGTTCACCTGCAGGAAGAAAAGCAAAATCAGGGTTGGAGGTGCTTTGGGGGCCCAGCGCTGGCAACCCCCTCCAATGCACCCTCTAAGCTGTGGAGTCTTGTGAGCAAAAATTCTACTTTGTGAGCTCCTGGCATGAAAGTGGTGAGCAAGCAATTTGGCTGCTGCATGAATTAGTTTGCTCTGGAGCCACATCCTTCCTGGGCGAAGACAAAAATGTGTGAGCCGGAGGCTAAAAAACTGTGAGCTGGCTCACACTAACTCAGCTTAGAGGGAACATTGGTCCCCTCCTCAAATACTTGAGACGTCAAGTTGCCCACCTCCAGGTGGGATAGCCAAAGAGAGATCGTGGGACAAGTGAGTAGAAAACAGTCAATGGCAACAGTGATATATTTACGAAGGGAACGTCACTCTTTGATAGATTTTCAAAAAAACAGATCAATATTAATACCGATGCTAATGCGTTCCTGTACATCCGTGCAAGTATAAACGGCAAAAAAGTGATTCCACAATGTTGACAAGCAGAGTCCAATGATTTAAAGTTCTTACAGACAGCAAATCTCCTTTGTGCCTTTCTTGTACTAATATACTGGATTGTACACAAATAGTCTGCAGACAGGCTGGCTCTGATACCCGTTTCATAAGGCTTCTTCAGAGCAGAACACATGTAGACTCCGTGAATCGTTTTCTACTCAGCATTCATCTCTGCATGATGCTCACCTTCAGTGAAATCCTCTCTTACTCCGAGACAAGAGAGAAACAAGAGATTGGGTTTATACCCCGCCCTTCACTACCTGAAGGAGTCTCAGAGCGGCTTACAATCTCCTTTCCCTTCCCCTCCCCACAACAGACACCTCGTGAGGCAGGTGGGGCTGAGAGAGCTCTGAGAGAACTCCTCTTGAGAGAACAGCTCTGAGAGAACTTGTGACTGACCCAAGGCCACACCAGCAGCTGCATGTGGAGTGGGGAATCAACCCGGCTCTCCCAGGTTAGAGTCTGCACTCCTAACCACTACACCAAACTGGCTCAGCTTCCTTTCTGTATGCTTTCTCTCAAAGACGGGAATCTATCTTTTGAAAATCTACAAAAGAGAGAATATTCCCTTCGTAAATATATCACGATTGCCATTGACTATTTTTCTTCTAACCTCCAGGTGGGGCCTGGAGATCTCTCCAAATTCCAGACTACATAGCTCAGCTCCCCTGGAGAAAATGGTTGATCTGGAGTATGGACCATGGCGACATACCCTGCTGAGGTCCCTCCCACTCCTAAACCCCACCCCCCCAGGCTCCACCCCCAAATATCCAGGAATTCTGAACATATGAAGTTGCCTTACTCTGGAGATGCCGGGGAC
>NW_015175561.1:0-32239 GCF_001447785.1 Gekko japonicus | reverse complement strand
TCCATCTTAGCCAGACCGGAAGCCCAACTGTTGGTCTTAAAGGTGTTCCTGGACTCGAACAAAAGTAATATCAGCACTAAAAAATGATAATGATGAGATAAAATACTATCCACAAGAGCTAAAGGAGATAGCGATGAGATTTTATAAAAACTTATACCAATATTCAGGCCAAAACCAGCAGCAAATTAAAAAATTTCTAATATAAAATAATCACAAAAAAATTGATGAAACTCAAAAGAAATTCCTAAATGAAAGTATATCACCTTGTGAAGTTATGGAAGCAATTAAGAGACAAAAAAGAATAAGTCACCAGGACCAGATGGATTTCTGGCAGAAATGTACCAAATATTTGAAGAAGAGATTTTTATTCCACTCAAAGACCTAATACAAAACATAACAAAAGAAGGGAAGATACCAGCTTCATGGAACAAAACTATAATAACATTAATACACAAACCAAGATCAGATGATAAAGACATCAAAAATTATCGACCCATCTCATTACTAAATGTTACAAAATTGTGATGTCACTGACTCCTCCCTAGGATGTCAGCGGGCCTTGGTTCCTTTAAGGAACCTAGCCCCAGCCCCACCCCCCACCCCCCGGGAAATTGGAAAGTCTACGCCCTTGATAGTGTGGCATGGTTGCTGCATCCCAGTCATGAGGGTTATTGTATTTATTTAAACATGTACACCTTGCTTTTCTCCTCAGTGGGAACAAAGCCGTTTGCAACCTTATTCTCTTTCCCGCCCTTTCATCTCCATAACAACAACAACCCTATGAGATAGGTCAACCTGAGTGGTGGGGTGCTGGATCCTGTCTTGGAACTGTATGCATGGGTGTCAATTTACACATCTCCGTAATTCAAAGATGAGATTACTTCCTCTTGAGTAAAAAGGATTCTACCTTAGGTGGTTCATTCCTGCAATAACCATATAATTAAGCATTTATTTATTTAATTTATTTATTTACTTTCAATTTATATCCCGCCTTGCTGGTGTAAACTGGCTCATAGCAGTAGCAGTGATATGTAGTAGATATGTAGTAAGGATAGGTAGAAATGCTACCTCATTCAACACTATACTGTGCCAAGTCCAATTAGGATTCTGCCATATTCGACACAGTTCCCCCACACACACCCCAAATAAATATAACGGCTCTTTTTGTAGCAGGTACTCATTTGCATATTAAGCGACACACCCCTAATGTAGCCAATCCTCCAAGAGCTTACAGTAGCTCCTGTAAGAAGAGCTCTGTAAGCTCTTGGAGGATTGGCTACATTAGGGAGGTGTGGCCTAATATGCAAATGAGTTCCTGCTGCTAAAAGAGCCCTGAAAGCATAATTGGGTCTAAGAGTAAATCTACACAAGTTCACAGATCAGCAAGGACCAATGATAGGGGATCAGAACTCATGTTCAAAACTAGAAGATATAGGCCCCTGTCACACGGGCAGGAAACTGCAGAGGAGAAGTGTGGCTGTTTGCCCCGGGGCAAACTAACATGCAGTAAAGCGATCAGACCTACTGTGGAGGTTCTGTGGAGGTACTGTGGAGGTTCCATGGCAAGGGAGAGGTGCCGATCACAACACACGCCTGCGCGCAATGAAGAAGCGCGCGGCGCGGCGAACTGGTTTTTTTGTGTGTACACTACGAATGCGCATGCTCCGTTGGGTGCGTGTGCGCATCCACGGAGACGTGGGGGGAAAAAAACCCTTTTCCGCAAGGGGACATGGGCGGGCGCCGGATACCACCGGAAACGCGATCAGACGCCCGCCCTTGCCCCGCAGTTTCTGGAAACTAGTACCTCCAAGGTACTAGTTTTTTGCTGCGCTTTTTCGGCAGGAAGCCTCAGTTGTGCCACGGAAGCGCTACGCTTCCCAGATGTGCTGGTGAGATCGCGACCGGAAATTCCGCTTGTCTTCCGTATCTCTTGCGTGGCTAATGTTGCGTGTGACCGCAGCCATAGTAAGGCAAAAAGACGTGAAGATTGTGAGACACAATTCTGGAAATTAATGGAAATAAAATTCAAAAAGCTGGGATTAATGGAGCAGAGAAAGCAAACATAAAGTCACAAGTGACCAGCATAAAGTAGTAAGGATTAAGTATATAACTAGGCACAGGTTGTCATTATACCTAGATAGGCCCACCCATACATGAAGAACAGTTCAGATTGCAGGTAGTCTGGAGTACCTCTATCTAATCTGTTGCTGAGATGCAGCTGCCACTTTCAACGCTGCTGGTCCTGTTTCCGAACCTTTCTCTTTAGCATGGTTGTGGCTAATGGCCGGTAGCTTCAATGGAGGGAGCCCAATTTGGTTTTCTGGTGCTGACTAGGGATGGGCATGAACCGGCTCACAAATGAAAGTTCATGACTAATTTGGGCCAGTTCGTGGTTCGCAAACTGAAGTTCATGGCAGGTCAAACAACACAATCTTTCTGCCAACTTTCATGCAGTTTATGGTGGTTCCTGAATGGATACATTTCCATACAGACTCTCTCCATTCAAACAAACTGTTTACCAAGCCTCAAAGCAACAGGGGGTCAGAATTCACCAGCCTTGGAACCACCAATACGATCCCTGTACATTTGATGTGTGTAGATTGCACTTTTGAACCTGCGCCTGACATTTTCCCCAAAAGCACTTTCTTAGGGGCATCTTCTTTGGGGGGCTATAAGTCAGACCCCCTAAGGCCAATCTACACATAACTTGGAGGGCATGCAGAGAAGTATCAGGGGGACATCCCCGGCAAGTTTGACATATCTAGGTTGCACAGGGTCTGTTCTATACTCTTCTGAAACTGCACCTATCATTTCCTCAGAAAACATTTTCCTGGGGGCACCTTCTTGGGGGGGGGGGTGTAACTCGGACTCCATAAAGCTAACCCTCACCAAACGTGGAGGGCAGGTAGAGGAGAGTCAGCCAGAGATCTCCTATGAGTTTGGTGTCTCTAGCATGCTGGGGGGGGGCTGTTCTACCACATCATGAACCTCAGGAACTGAATCAGTTTGTTTGGCGGCTAAACGTTCATGACAGTTCATGAACTGGATATACTACAAAGCATGAATGAAACCACATTTTCCCAGTTCATGCCCATCCCTAGTGCTGACCACATGGAATGATGACTGGTTGGTATCCCCTAATTCTCCACTGCCAAAAATGAAACCTTTCAAGTAGTATGGAAGAAGCCAAGGTTAAAAATGTAAACACAAAAGCCATAATAATGGACATGATACTGACATCTACTGATCACCAGTTCTTTAAAACGTTTTTAAAATCTGATATTAGTTTAGTCAAAATATCTATATTTTAACCTATGGGGTGAACAGCACACATCTGGTAGCAATTTTGATCATGGAAAGTGTACAATAGGGAAAGTGTACAACCTCTCTTCCTCTGTGCCACTGCTGTGCACGAATTAGCAACCCCCCATGGGCACATTTCATTAAACATTGAAAAATCCAATCCTGGATCTACCACATAATATCCATGTAGCTTTGATCCCTTTCTCCAAAACTACTGTCTCCAGCCTCATTTAAAATTTCGTTTCAGATACTAATTTTTTTGCCAACCTTGCCTATTTTCTCTTTTGTTCTCTATTTGTGCCCCACTATTATCTTTCTCCATTTAGTAAATTGCTAAATGGCCAGATGCCAAGAAAAAAGACTATTTAAGAAAACGAAATCTGTCTACAGATCCTACTTATGTGTCTATTTACTATCATCTTCCTTGTTTAGTGCAAAGGCTCCCAATGAGACCTGCTTGAAGGGGGGAAAGCTACCTGAGGCTACCAGCGCAAGGCAGGAGAATTTTTTATGTTTGTGCCAATTCTCTATGCCAGCTGAACACTGTAGTCCTGCTACAATACTGAGTTAAGACCATATTCATTAAAAAGTAATGAGGGGGATAAGGATGTGTTGGTTTTTGAGAAAGGGCATGAACCTGCTAGGGGAAAGGCAAACTACAACACGTCAGTAAGCACAATCAGTTGTACTAATAATAATAATAATAATAATATTTATTGCATTAGCAAGAAAGCCATAGCAACTGTACAGAATAAAAAAAACACCAAAACAACAACAACAACAAAAACCAGCACACACTTAAAATTATCAAATTTGTATATAGGTCGACAGTTATCAGCAATAAACTAATTAAACTCAGGGAGATCTGTTTTCTTAATCACCGCAGCTAGAAAGGAAGCCACTATAGCCGTGGTTTGATTGTCAGGGAAGTTATCAGACAAAAGCACTGAAACTACCCAAGGAAGGAGAGGAAGCTTTTCTTTTCTCATAACGGGAATGATGTATCTCTCTCTTTCCTTATTCCACTTAGGACAGAAAAGCATTATATGATCCATAGTTTCTATCATCTCTTGTCCACAATCGCAGACACGTTCCGAAAACGGAAGTCCCAAGAAACGACCAGAGAGCACCTTAGAGGGGAAGGAGTTGAGTCTCGCCAAGGTGAATGCTCTGCGTTGTCTTGGAATCTTTAAAGTGTAGCAATATGATGGAATAGCCTCAGGGGGGGCATGACCCAAGGATAGACCAGAGCAAGTACGTCGAGCTCTTTGGAGGGTACTGCTGAAGTCAAGATCCTTTAGTTTGGATTTAATTTCTCTGAGCGGCTCATTTAACAATGAAGCTGTTATATCAATCCCCAAGGTTGTTAATTTCTGTGTAATTAGCTTTGATCGACTGCTCTTGTAGGTGTCGCAGGGGATTAAATGTGAGAAACCCACTTTATTTGTGCTACCACCCTGGGCACCCTTCTTCACAAACAGTTTGAAAGCTGCAAGCCAGGCTCTCTTTTCCATTGATGGTTGGGCAAATTCAACCCTAAGTGCTGTTCCCGCTACACATCTCGGGACTGCCGCAATTTCCCTCAGAAAAGTGTGTAGGGGTGAGTCAAGGATGTCAGATACACCTTCAATCCACACCGCGCACCCATAAAGGATCTGCGGGGCAACCTTCGCATTGAAGATCTTAATGGCAGCTGGTATATGTTTAGCACCCTTGGAATAAAAGAATTTTTTAATCGCCTTAGTTGTGATATTTGCCACTTTGAGGGCCACCTGAATATGTGGTTTCCATGATAAGTTGTAATTAAAAATGATACCCAGGTAGTTGAAGGAGGGGACTCTCTCCAAGGTCCCGCCCAGTGCGCTTATCACCTTAGGTCCATTATGAAAGGTTCTAGAGAACCTAAGGATCTTTGACTTGGAGTAGTTAACTTTAAGGTCCTCTTTATTACAATATGTAATGAATGCATTAATTACTGATTTTAGACCTAGTTCTGTCTTAGAGAGAAGTATGGCATCGTCAGCGTAAAGAAGGATTGAGATTGGTGTGTTTGCGAGAAAAGGGGGATGTCTAGCCTGCGATTTCACAAATGGAATCATATCGTTGATAAATAGATTAAATAAGGACGGAGCAAGCAAGCAGCCTTGTTTCACACCCTTGTTGGTTTGGAAGCTAGCGGTGAGTTGACCCTGCCAATTGTATCTAATTTGGGCGGAAGTGTCGGTGTATAGATTCATAATTAGAGCTAATAGTCTTCTATCTATTGTAGAATCTGCCAATTTACACCATAGCCTACCGCGATTGATTGAGTCGAAAGCGGTCTTCAGGTCCATGAAGGCCACATAAAGTTTCCCACCTGGGGAAGCCAAATACTTGCTCGCCAAGTGATGTAAAACAAGGCAGTGATCGATGGTTGAAGCCCCTTTACGAAAACCTATCTGTTCTGGATAAAGAATCGCTTCCTGCTCAATCCAATTTGTTAGTCTCTCAAGGAGCTGTGCCGCATATATTTTCCCTGGAATAGAGAGTAAGCTTATAGGGCGATAGTTGTGAGGTTCAGCCCTGTTGCCTTTCTTGTAAATTGGAACTATGATTGAGCGCTTCCACTCGGTTGGTATAGCACCAGATTTATTTATTAATGAAAAGATGGAAGCTAAACAAGAACCCCACCAAGTAGGGTTCATAAGTAATAATTCAGGAGGAATAAAATCCGGGCCGGGAGCTTTTCCTCGTTTCAAATGTTTTATTATATTAATTATTTGACTAGGGGAGACGAAAATTGTCACTTTTATGGATACAAACTAAGATCTTTGTGTTTCATCACACTGTGCTTCCAGGCACAACAACAGACATGCAAAATCTATTTTTAATGCAACATATTGTATAGCTGTCAGAAAGCAAAGGCTACTTAAAGAAAAAGGGATTTTCTCCAGAATGTCAATGCTTATATACTCAGATTTGGAATACATCAGGCAGCTATGCATCGTATTAATAAGGACTGGGTCGTACACCAGATTTTCAATAAAATGAATGAGTAATTAGGCAGAGAACAGTAACCTTATGTCTAGCTGCTCTGTCTTTTATCCACTAGGTGGCACAGCAAAGCTGCTGTCAAGGCAGTACCTTGAGCTCAGATTTCAAATATCACACATTGTATTGAAAGAAAGCTGATAGGAAAAAGAAACAAAAAGAAAATGAAGTTTGCAGAGGAATAAATATGCACAGTTCTGTTGACTTCAACACTGCTAATATTGATTTATACCAGCTGTGCACCTGGTGTGATGATTTTATTAAAAATTTCCATCCATATTGTTTCAGTATTCTGAACTTTATCTCAGGGATTAAACAACATCTATTCTGGAATTTCTAGAGAACCAGGGGGGTGGCAGTATTAAGTCAGATGATCCCAACACCTTCGGGAGTAGAACCTCATCATTGCCTCCTATTCGCGCGTTAAAATCTCCTGATAGTATAACCATCGCATTTGGGTATTTAATAAGGGATTGGCCTACTTGATCAATCAGTTGTATCTTCTCAAGGGTAAGAATGATTGGTCAGAGTCTTAGCCTAAGAGTCAAACTATACATTTGGGATTTTAAAGATCTTGGTCTGGGTTTCCTGGACCCAACTTGGGTTTCCCACAACCACATAGCAACTGCAGGAAATGGCTTCAAAGGAGAGCCCAAACAGGCTTGGAATGCCACTACAAGGGAGGAAGGGCTCCTGCCTCTCCCCCCCCACCGCCAGCTGTTTCCCTGAGTGCTGGGGGGGGAGTTATTTCCCCTTTATGCTATTCCACATGCATTGAACACTCCATGTGGAACAGGAAAAACTACTACAATAGGTGGCACATCCACTGGTTTTAACTTTAAGAGGGAATTGGATTCATGGAGGTGGACAGGTCCATGAGTGGCCATTAGCTATAATTTATTAGGTATTGGGATATTTGGTTAATATAAGCAGACTTTGCCCAGTTATACAAGTGTGATACTGAGTGCAGTAAATAAATTTCCCAAGAAAAATATTGCCAAAAGAGTAAACTTACATTTATTCAAGTAGATCCAGTTCACATTCAGGTGTCAGCTAATGCTGCCATGGTCTGGAATGTGTGTGGTGCCCAGCTCCCTCTCCTCATCCTCAGCCTCCCTTCCCCCCACGTCTCATTTGCTGCGCTCTGTTATCTGTTTGGTGTCCTTGAAGGCTCGGCTCTGCCGGGTCCACTTTTCCCGCTGGGAATGTAACTGCTGTTTTTTGCCCATGTTTACATGGGTTCACTGCATCAGGGGGTCTGGTTTGAAAGGGGTATAACTCTACAAGTTACTCTTTCTCCCGCCATTCCTGACACAAAAGTTCATGGTGTCTCAAGTACTAACCCTCAATAAACTAAAACTTCTGAAGGAACGTTGTTGAGTGTTTTGACTGGGAAGCCTGACATCAGGTTGCAGTCGAAAAGAGAGAAGCCTAGATGAAAGAGTACTTTCCTTATCACAAATGGCCAGTTTGTCCAGCATCATGTGTGTGGAAGTATGAAGGCCTTGTATTGACAGGGGAGACCTGCAGAGACATGTGTCTCCATTCAGGGCTGGCCCAAGCTTATTTTGCACCATAAGCGAGGATTCCTTCTGGTGCCCTCCCCCGCCCGTGCGCCCCACAATTTTCAATGTAAGAAAGCCTTCGCTCATATTTCCAAAAACTGAGTTTAATTTTTGTTCAGAGTCCTGCAGCCTAATACAGTGCTTCAGCAGTTTGGTAAGCAATACTATGTTTCCATTCAGCATCTTTTCTAGAAAATCTGAATAATAAGGTAGTTTGTGATGTTTGCGGATAAATTATGAAGCTGCCAGGTTACAGATGATCAATGCTTGTGATAAAGGCACTTTTTACAAACTGGCTGCTGAAGCCATTTTCTGTATGAAGATGTGGGTCGCAAGACTTGAGAAACAATAGTTCGTTCTTCAACCTGATTTTCCCTGCCTGGGACAGTTTTCCACACCCTCATGTGCAACCTGTAAGTTGGGACCCTGCTCTCTATATGTGCCCTTAGCTGTTTTTAATACACTTCTCCTTCATCTTCAGCTTCTCTCATTTGCACCCCCCCATCACTGTAATTTTTTGTTGTTCAGTCGCACAGTCGAGTCCGACTCTTCGTGAGCCCATGGACCACATAAAGTACTATACAAATGCCAAGTATTATCGAATCTGTATTCACGTTTACCATGTGATTAGTAAGGCACAGTATTGGTTCATAATCTATAACCTATTTTTACAGGTAGGCAGTAAAATATATTGATTCTGGAGGAGCTAAAGAACAGCAAATATACTTTTAGCTTTCCTTTCCTCCATAGACATATGTGTTTTGTACAAATACAAGTAATTTTGTACAAATTTCATTGCATTTTTGCATTTGGTACTTGCCTAGATGTACCTACAGAGTTGGAGAACTTTGCAAACCAGGGAAAAGACCATCTATGTCTGTGTGGGTCTAGAGCCGGAGGATTATGAGTGGGCCATGATGGAACAAACAGGAAAACCACATGCTGTTTGATGGGAGCCAGTCAGCTGTGCGTGGATGCTTTCAAGAAGAAGAAGAAGAAGAAGAAGAAGAAGAAGAAGAAGAAGAAGAAGAAGAAGAAGAAGAAGAAGAAGAAGAAGAAGAAGAAGAAGAAGAAGAAGATTGGATTTATACCCCGCCCTTCACTACCCAAAGGAGTCTCAGAGCGGCTTACAAAACCCTATCCCTTCCCCTTCCCACAACAGACACCTGAGGTAGGTGGGGCTGAGAGAGCTCTGACAGAAACGGCTCTTTTTCAAGAACAGCTGTGCCAGAACTATGGCTTGCCCAAGGTCATTCAAGTGGAGGAGTGGGGAATCAAACCCAGTTCTCCCAGATTAGAGTCCGTGCACTTAACCACCACACCAAACTGGCTCCAACATCTTCCAGGTGTGCAGGATGGTTTGTTGGGCTGAGGGCAGAACATACTGACTGTCCCTGCACAGACAAGGTCAGTGATGGACTTCAACATCCCACGTTGCAATGGGTTGCTTTATTATGCCTTTACTGGCTGCCCTCCCCAACCATCCCATGGTCAAGAACTCCAGTACATGTGACAAACATGTGTTAGTGTTTTCTGGGTGCCTGTGTCTATGTCCGTGCTTATGCCCTTTTTAGGGCATGCCATGTCATAAGCACAAATTAAGTGGATGTGTCACACAATTTCCCCCAGGGCTTGATATTGCTACTGGATGTTTTTTCTAGGAAAATGTCATTGAACTCCATGTGAATTGAGTAGCTTTTCTATTGAAGTGCAACTTTCCACACATCATCCAGTAAGGTTTTGTATCAAGTGTATTTTAAATTTTGCTGTACAATTACCTAAGATGTAAGTACTAATGTTCATATGTATTATATCATGTATAAGCTTATAGATTCTTGGTCAGAAGAAGACATTGTCGAAACGGCATCACATTCCAGAGACCACCGTCCCGCCGTCTTTGTTATCTTCTATAACTGGATTTATAATTTGAGTGTATTAGTATCATTTTTGTAATTTTCATATTTGTAATATTATTGTTATTGTTAAAGAAACATTGAGCGCACTTTACACAGTTCCTGTGACTCTATCTTTTCATGTCTATGGACTGTGACCATATGTGTCTTTGTATATCCACACATGCACATAGGTGCCCAGGGCCAGGTTCCAGAAGGTGCAATGGGGTCAACAAGAAAGGGGGTGTACTGGATGGATGAGGAGGTTGAGCTGATGCTCAAACTTCTACATGAGGGGGGGAGAGAGTCATGCCCAGCACCGACATGGAGACGCTAAGCTTCTTCTGAGCTGTGTCTGAAGCAAAGAGACAGGAGGTGTCCAGAAAGGTGGGTGCCTCGTGCTGTCCCCTCAATCCAGGGGTGCGGATTGGGAAGAGGGGCAGGGAAACCCTATTGCTCAAGCCTGTGCCTTGCAGATGCGCCACAGCCACCGGTGCACCCTCAGCATCTTACTGTCAGGTAGCCCTGTCATGGATCTGGAATGTGGAGGGGTATCCTCCTTCTTGTTCTCAGCTCTCTCCTGCTCAGCTACTGTGTGCTATCTTATGTTTGACCTTGTAGATGTTCCAGCTGCAGTTTATATGACTGGGAAACTCAACGGCTTTTCTGCTTTGCCTGCTTGCTTTGCCGCGCGCGAGAGTTATATCCATTGGCTCATGCTTACAGGGGGAGTGTTTGATTTCACTATAAGTCAGAGGCCCTAGTACTGATGGCCATTCCTGACACAAGCTGTACACATGCTCTTTAGTTCTGAATCCACTAATAAACAGTTATCTTCTTATGAAGCGCTGTGTGGTGTGACCTGACTAGGGAATCTGACACTTACTCGGCAGCATCCCATGGATCACTATAGATGGGGCTGCACAGTGTGTCTGAACAACGGGTGTTTGGGAGAAGGGAATTAGAATCATCACTTCACGCCATCCACTTGACACTGTCCACCCTACTCTGTTCTTGACTTCTGGGTCAGTGGGGGCCCCCACCATAAACTCATTTCGGTCAGCACATCATGAACTGGGCCAGCACATCATGAACCATCCCAACGGGCTGATGGCGTGCTGGAACGATCAGACGGGGGAAAGTCAGTCACTGGCCCATCGGCAAGCATCAGCACTGGACTTTCACCGGTATCTTCTAAGTCCGGCTCCCTGGCGGGGCTAAACGGGCTGATCACGGAAGCAGCACCTTTCCCAGATGTCACTGTCTGATTGTTCCCTTTAAATCCACCAGGCATTCGTGCCTGGGTCAAACCTAAAGACCCATCTGAATGCGACCCAAGGAATTCCTAAGGCATTACTAAGGGGTTCAGAGGAATTTCCCAATACATGTGAATATTATCCACCTGAGAAAGTGTTTCACTCCACAAATTGCAATGGGATATATCCACATGAAAACTTTCTGAATTCTGGCTGAAATGACATCTGGAAGAACACATTTATCCACATGAAAACTTTCTGAATTCTGGCTGAAATGACATCTGGAAGAACCGGGGAAGGGAAGTTCTGAGTCACACATTTTCCATCATCACTGCCAGACCTACCTTGATAAACCAGCTAAAGAAACATTGTGGGAAACCCACAGGGGTGAATTCCAGCAAAATGTCTTCCTTCCAAATCCAGAAAAGGTTGCAGGTCCTGCCATCCACCCTTTCATCGTGATACAGCTAAAATTGATTATAAATATTCCCCCTCCCAAATTTTCAGCCTACCAGTGAGGAGAGCTTCTGAGTCCATGACTCAAGCACCAGATGTTTTGCATTCCAGGAGTCCCCCCCCCTTTCCCCTCTCTCAGCTATAAAAGTCACCCACTGACGCAAATCCTCCCACCCCACAAAACTCAGAGACAGATTTAGAATCTTGTTATTGACAGTGGCAGAAAGGAATTGGACACCCCCAGATGCTAAAAGATGGGCAGCTGTCTCATTCCAGTAGCCCTTCCCCTTTTTATTATAGAGCTCTAGTGTAGGATGGCTGGTCTGGGCACAGAACAATTCCACCCCCTTGAAGATGCCAACGTAACTGAGGATTAAGCACAGTAGACCTGGATTGATAGCTTTGGACAAGTCATCTCATGTGGTATGGATGTTGCCTTAGAATCCTTGGAGGGCAGGTGGGATACAAATGTGAAAAATCAAATGGAGGATGTAGTGCTGATCCATTTGTTACTTTTTGGCTTGGTACCAGGAACTGATCGTATCACATCACTCCACCTGGTATCTGGTTGTACCTTCACATGTATCTGGCACATCATACAAGACCACTGAACTCTAGAGTTTGTTAAATACCAGCTATCATCATACGAAGCCCATAAGGACAATGCATTTATTCTCCGTGTGATGCTGACATAGCAGTTTTCCAGTGGAATCTTCAAGAGGATGGAATTGTTCTACTGCCAAAAGAATCTTCCACCACCAAAACCCTGGAATAAAAGAACTTCCTAGTCTTGGAACATAACATTTGCAGCCATGATGCTAAAGGGAGACCATGCAACTTACTGCCTTGTTGAAGCATTGGCCCTTTCTGACCTTGAATGGGGTCATCTGCTTGAGGGGATGCTTAGCATATGCAAGATTTGTACTGTGTTCAGATGATACCAAAGTCAAAATCAGAGGACCCCCCAAATCAAATGGATTTCTTATGCAAGGAAACACATTTGCATTTCCTGAGGCCACTTTAGTCTCTGTACAATAGGCTCATAAATCAAAACAACCCACTACCATCCCCCATAGATGGCCAGGTTCTATGACACAATTGGCACCAGGTAGCACTAAGAGCTGCACAGATAAGGAGCATGTGTGCTTCTGTAGCATAGTCATTCAGTATGGCTTTAGTTTTTAGGGGGCCCTTAGGCAGAACACCCTCAATGGACCTCTCCAGAATAAGACTGGCCCCCCACCACTGTTTTGCCCCTCATTGCTACCAGTGCCCAGACGTCTGTTGTCTTTCACTCTGGAGATCAGTGGCAGCTGTACCTCCTCCTTCTCACTGTCACTACCTTGCTTGGTTAAAGCCAGGGCTGGTGCTACCATTAGGCCAATTAGACAACTGCCTAGGGCGCAGACCTCACAGCCTGGCGGCAGCTCCTCCAACACAGCATAGTGCACGGAGGTCCCTTCCACTGCTGCCACTGCCCACCCACTCACCCAGCCCCAGCAGAGCCAGCCCCAGTATCTGGCCGGCCATGCCGCTCATCTCCCCACCGCGCTCACCAGGTGCGTCCCACAACAAGTTGGCTGTCTGTCAGCTAGGCTGCCATAAGGTTTATGGGTCTCAGTTCGCTTGACCTGTATACCAGCCAGGCCTGCATTCCATTCCCCTCGGCGCCTCTACCCCTTTATCACTGAACTTGTAGCTCGCTCGTGTAGTGTCTTCCCATCTTTCAACCGTGGGACTAGTTTCATTTCCTTGCCTACACTCCAACGGTTCTTCCCACCCACGGGAGAGTGCCTAATTGGCCCATTGATGGGGGAGGGGACTTTTGAGTGTACTGTATCTATACCTGTTTGCTTAGCATTAGTTATTCCTAACAGTGAATATGTTTCTGCTACCATAGTTCTCACAATAAAGTAAAACCTTCTTGGAAGTGTGTGCTGAAGTGATTGACTGTAGGTCCTGACATTCTGTTAGGAATCTACCTTTCCCTCTCTCGCCAAGATGAGTGACACTAGGAGAAAACTGTTCCTACAATGACTGGGAGTGAAGTCCCGACTACCCAGACTGAGGTACCGGTGACAACCACCCTGCTGGTGACCACCCCACCAACAACCCGGAGTCTCAGGGCAGCACCAAAGTCGATGTCAGCGCACCTGTTTCTGACACCTTCGGGGATGAGACAGCCGAGAGGGCAATCGTACCAGCCCGGGTCATTGCGGTGGGGTCAGTTCAACACAGATTAAGAAAAGGAAACCTGGGCTCTCATGAAGGGACCCTGGACAGACAGCCGGTTTGAGACGGGATTCCAATCCAGGGCTTGCTTCCAGCTGTATGGGCTAACGTCAGAAGCTGCGACTGGGATATGGGTGATGAGCCAGTTGAAAGTGCGCAGCAGTCGAACCTCCCTGGAGGAGGATGAAACTCTGGTGCAGCAGTTAGAGGCCATAGAGCACGAACGGCAACAACTGCAGCAGGAACTTGAGGAGGTGGTCATGGCCATCCCGGGGATGGTCGTGCGGGTGTTGCGAGTGGAACGAGAGGAGCAGCAACTGGCCCCTCCTCTTCCCCCCCAGGTGCCACCAGCTGACCAAGCACCACCGATGCCGTGGCCTGGGGAACAACCAATCGTCCCGGTACCCGCACCAGCCGAGGGCCGCGTTCCCATGCCCAGGCCAGCGAGCCCAAGAGGTCCTGCGCTTCACCGCCCGAAAGACCTGATCAAGGCAACGTTCGATGGGGACCCGGAAGACCTCTCCTACTTTGTGGTACAAGTGATGAAATTCGTTGAAAGATGGGGCCACCTACTCCCGGATGAGGCTGAGTGGATGTTATCGCCACATGGTTATGAGGCGCCACGACCGCTTGGTACGTGAGCTTGCATAATGCAAGAGGACCAGAGTTAGTGAATGTGGACGCTTTTATGTGGGTGTTGCGTGCCCAGTTTGAGGACTGGAACTCTGCCCCCAAAGCCAGGGCATTCCTCCGAACCCTGAAACAGGGGCGGCGGTCAGTGAGGGAGTACTCGTTGGAATTCAAGTTTCACACGTCCAAATTTCAGAATTGGCCATACCAAGTCTTAGCTGAGCTGTATTGGGTGGGGCTAAACCCAGAAATCCGTGAGATCATCCTTCGAGCAGTGGACCCAATCTCCCTCCAAGCGTGGATGCAAGAATCCGAAAGCGCCAAGGGGCGTTTACACACCCTGTGCATGGACATAGCCACAGTGGCAGGGAAACTGAGCCCCAGTCCCACCATGAAGGGGAAGCAGGTGAGACCCCCCGAAACACTCAGAGACCAATGCCTGAAGCAGGGGCTATGTGTGTGGTGTGGGAAACGGGGCCACTTTGCAGCCAAAAAGTAAAAGTGATTGCACCGCTTGGGAACAGTGATCATAATGTTGTTGAGTTCAACATTTGTACAAATAGGGAATTGGCCAAAAAGACTCACACAACCACTTTTAACTTTAAAAGGGGTAATTTTTCTGATATGAGGGGACATGTGGGGAGGAAACTGAAGGGAAAAGTAGAAAGGGTCAAAACCATTGGGGAAGCTTGGAAACTATTTAAAACTATGATTCTAGAAGCTAAAAAATATATATATTCCGCAGGTTAGGAAAGGCACAAACAGGTATAAGAAAAAGCCTACATGGTTAACAAACAAAGTAATGGAAGCTGTAAAAGGTAAAAAGGATTCCTTTAAGCGGTGGAAAGCTACTCACAGTGAGGCTGATAAAACGGAACACAGGCTATGGCAAATAAAATGCAAGTCTGTAGACAGGCAGGCAAAAAGGAAATATGAGGAGCATATAGCAAAAAATGTAAAGACCAACAATAAAACTTTCTTCAAATACATTAGAAGCAGGAAACCAGCCAGGGAGGCAGTGGGGCCCTTGGATGACCAAGGGGTAAAAGGAGTACTGAAGGATGATAGGGAAATGGCTGAGAAGCTAAATGCATTTTTTGCCTCCGTCTTCACTGTGGAAGATGAGAGGTGCTTGCCCACTCCAGAGCCGCTGAGTTCGGGAGGGGTGTTGAAAGACCTGAGTCAGATTGAGGTGACGAGAGAGGAGGTCCTAAAACTGATAAACAACTTAAAAACTGATAAATCACCAGGCCCAGATGGCATACATCCAAGAGTTCTGAAAGAACTCAATTGTGAACTTGTGGATCTCCTGACAAAAATATGTAATCTCTCCTTAAAATCAGCCTCCATTCCTGAGGACTGGAAGGTAGCTAATGTCACTCCCATCTTTAAAAAGGGTTCCAGAGGAGATCCGGGAAATTACAGGCCAGTCAGTCTGACGTCGATACCGGGTAAATTGGTGGAAACCATTATTAAGGAAAGAATTAGTAGGCACATAGATGAACAAAACCTATTGAGGCAGACTCAACATGGGTTCTGTAAGGGAAGATCTTGTCTCACTAACCTGTTAATGTTCTTTGAGGGGGTGAACAAACATGTGGACAAGGGGGATCCAATAGATATTGTTTACCTTGACTTCCAGAAAGCTTTTGATAAAGTTCCTCATCAAAGGCTCCTAAGCAAGCTCAAAAATCATGGGATAAAAGGACAAGTCCTTTTATGGATCAAAAACTGGCTAATTAATAGAAAACAGAGAGTGAGTATAAATGGGCAGTTCTCCCAGTGGAGGGGTGTAAGCAGTGGGGTACCACAGGGATCAGTACTTGGTCCACTGCTTTTTAACTTGTTCATTAATGATTTGGAGTTGGGAGTAAGCAGTGAAGTGGCTAAATTTGCGGATGATACGAAGTTGTTCAGGGTGGTGAAAACCAGTGAGGATTGTGAGGCACTCCAAAGGGATCTGTCAAAGATGGGCGAGTGGGCGTCAACATGGCAAATGGGGTTCAATGTGGCCAAGTGCAAGGTGATGCACATTGGAGCCAAAAATCCTAAATATAAATACACGTTGATGGGGTCTGAACTGGCAGAGACTGATCAAGAGAGAGATCTTGGAGTTGTAGTAGATAACTCACTGAAAATGTCGAGACAGTGTGTGACTGCAATAAAGAAGGCCAATGCTATGCTGGGGATTATTAGGAAGGGTATTGTAAACAGATCAGCCAATATCATAATGCCGCTATATAAATCAATGGTGCGACCTCATCTGGAATACTGTGTGCAATTCTGGTCACCACACCTTAAAAAGGATATTATAGCTTTGGAAAAAGTGCAGAAAAGGGCAACTCGAATGATAAAAGGTTTGGAACACTTTCCCTATGAGGAAAGGTTAAGGCGCTTAGGGCTCTTTAGCTTGGAGAAACGACGACTGAGGGGTGACATGATTGAGGTTTATAAGATTATGCATGGGAAAGAGCAGGTAGAGAAAGAGGTACTTTTCTCCCTTTCTCACAATACAAGAACCCGTGGGCACTCCATGAAATTGCTGAGCGGTCGGGTTAGAACGGATAAAAGGAAGTACTTCTTCACCCAAAGAGTGATTAACACTTGGAATTCACTGCCACAGGATGTGGTGGCAGCTACAAGCATGGACGGCTTCAAAAGGGAATTAGATAAGCATATGGAGAAGAGGCACATCAGTGGCTATTAGCCACAAGGTATAGATAGGGACTCTGGGGCAAGTGATGCTCTGTCATCTTGGTGCTTGGGGGTGGTCAACAGTGGGATGGCTTCTAATGTCCTGGCCCCACTGGTGGACCTCCTGATGGCACCTGGTATTTCTGGCCACTGTGTGGTACAGAGTGTTGGACTGGATGGGCCTTTGGCCTGATCCAACATTGGCATCTCTTATGTTCTTATGTTCTTATGTTCTTAACTTCGGCCTCGTGGCCCAGGGGAAACTGGCTCTAATTGAACCAACCAAGGCACGGGTGGGGACCCCTGCGAATAAACCATCAAGAAAGCCTAAGTTCACCAAAGCACTACAAGTGGCAGCAGAAGTGATCGAGGATGACACCAGCGAGGACGAGCCTGCTGAGCCAGCGGGAAAAGGCCAGGTCCTGCTGTGAGAGTCGCAGAGCAGCAGGGCCCGATCCCAGAGGCGCCAAAAGTGGTGAGCAGCTATCCCCCCCTCTTTTTTGTGACTGTGACTCTCCTAAACCCAGCCTTGGGGACCCACATCAAAGTAAGGGGACTCATTGACTCAGGGTGTGGGAGAGACCTCATTAACCTGTCCCTGGTAGCAGGGTTGGATGCCGCGGTGGTGCGGCTACCTGAACCACTGATTTTTATCCAAATGGATGGGTCCTCAATGAAAGAACCTTGTGAGTTCAAGACTGTGCCATTGCGGTTGGGGGCGGGGGAGCACTGGGAGGAACGTTCGTTTATAATTACCCCCACGGCAAGGTTCCTGCTAGTGTTGGGAAGCCCTTGGCTACACGGGCATGACCCCTACATTATGTGGGATGAGGGGAAGGTGCAGTTCATTTCCCCCCGGTGTAGCTCGCTCCGCTGGGACCAGCAGTGGGGACCCCAACTTGCAGCCAAAGCACCTCGTGTGTGCCTGGCTCAGGAAGAGTTGGTGTCTATCCCTCTCGAGTATTGAGATCTGGCATGGGTTTTTGAGGAGGAGGAAGCGGACGAACTTCCACCTCATAGGCATTCTGACTGTAGCATCGAATTGTTGCCAGGGCATAAACTGCCTAAGGGGCACATATATGCGATGGGACCGGCGGAGAAATATGAGCTCCGCAAATTCATTGACAAAAACCTAGCTTGTGGGTTTATTAGACCGGCTTCATCCCTGTTTGCTGCCCCGGTATTGTTTAGAAAGAAAAAAGACGGGGGTTGAGGCTATGCACATATTATTTATTTATTTTTATTTATTTACATTAGACTTGATATCCCGCTCTTGTCCCATGGCTAGGGTCTCAGAGCGGCTTACAGGGTTTCTGGTGCTAATCACCTGTGTTCCTAGCTAGGGCCACAATGTATGAAGGGGGGGTGGGACAACCTACCGGCACCCCCTCTGTGGTGGCTATTGCTGTTTCTCCGATTGGCTCGGCATGGTCGGGTCTCCTGGTCCAGCGGGTTGTTCTTTCTCTGGCGTTCTCTGGCATCTCCGGCGTTCAGTGGTGGCGATCTCCTCCTTAGGCGCGCAGCTCCGCCTACTTTCCGGCCCGGCCACGTCCTTTCCGGCTCCGCTGAGCCGGAACTCGGCATCTGCGCACGCCCCTTTCTTCTCTCTTCACGGCAGCCCTCAATGTACTCCTTCTCCGCCGCCAGGGATTGCTCAAACGCGCACCTTGCCTTGCTCGCCGCCGCCTTGCTCGCCGCACCACCAATGCCGCCCACGCCAGGATCGCCGCCGCCGCCATCATTGCCGCCACTGCTGCCGTCTCCACTATCTCCGCCATCTTCAGCCGACCACACAGGGTGCCCCCCACCCCTCTAAGGGTGGGTACCCATTTACCTACTTGCAATTAGGTTGCTTTTGAGACCGCTGGGTAGGCAGGAGCTGGGACGAAGGTCGAGAGCTCACCTCGACCGCGGTGGTACTCGAACAGCCATAGTGGCTGCTCGGGTGATGTTATAGTGCAGGTGTTTAACTGCCTGCGCCAATAGCATTTAGAGGACTAAATGCTGTTTCGTCCACCAATGCTTACCCCATGCCGCTCATTAAAGACTTGTTTGCCAAAGCTTCCAAAGGGAAAATCTTCTCCAAGTTGGACCTCCGGGATGCGTACTTTCGAGTGCGCATAAGGGAGGGGGACGAACACAAAATGGCGCTCAATACGCCCCTGGGCCAGTTCGAATACCGGGTGATCCCATTTGGACTCCAGGGCACTACTGGAGTATTTATGAACTTGATTAATGAGGTGCTTCACAAACATCTGTTTAAGGGGGCCCTCGTTTACTTGGATGACATTTTGATGTACTCCCCCAATCTCTCCTCGCATGTAAAACTGGAGGTGCTCCAGACGTTGCACAAGCACAAGCTGTTCGCTAAGCTCTCCAAGTGCGAATTTCACAAAATGGTCATTGACTTTCTGGGCTATCGAATATCCGACAAGGGGTTGGAGATGGACCCGGGGAAAGTGAGAGATGTGTTAGGGTGGGAGGTGCTCCACACCCACCGCCAGCTCCAATCCTTCCTCCGATTCTCCAATTTCTACAGAATTGTTTTGGCAAATTTTTTGCAGATTAGCTTGCCCCTCACAGACTTATTAAAAACCAAGGGCAAAGGTCCGGAGGTGACCAAACAGGGGGCTAGACTGCAATGGCTGTAATGGACGGATGAATGCCAAGATACGTTCAACCATTTGAAAACCTTGTTTACGTCAGAACCCATGTTGGCCCACCCAGATGAAAATAAAAAATTCATTGTCCAAGTCGACACTTCGGACGTGGCGATGGGAGGGTGATATTGCAGAAAGGGGATGATGGGTTGCTGCACCTCCTTGCCTATGTGTCCCATAAGTTTAATGAGACCGAGAGGAATTGGTGTGGGACAAGGAGGCAGGGGCGATCCAGTTGGCGTTGTCGACGTGGAGACACTGGCTGGAGGGAGCGCGAGTGCTATTCGAGGTCTGGACTAATCATAAAAACTTCAAAGCGCTCAAAACCCCTCGCAACCTAAATGCCAAACAGCTGCGGTGGGCCGATTTTTCCTCTAAATTCCGCTTCATGCTCCACCACTTCCCAGACACAGCTAACTCGCTGGCCGATGCCCTCCCCTGCCTCCCCCAACATGACAGCCAGCGAGAAGTTATCTTGGACTCCATGTTCACGCCTTCGCAACTCAGGGGGGGGGGTGCTCACGTGCAGTCGCATGGCTGCCTCCCCTCAGGATCAAGTTTCCACTCCCCACTCCCCCCATCTCGACACCTCGGGGGAGCCGGCATGGGTGGCCCGTTTTGCCTCAGCCTTCTCTGACGATGATCGGGTGGAGGTGGAAGCTGCCGGAGGGTGGGAGAAGAATGCAGATGGCTGCTAGTACCATGACTCCAAACTCCTTATCCCAAAAGCCCTGAGGGAGGAGGTAATGGCAGCGGCACATGGATCTAAACTGGGCGGGCACTCTGGGTTTGTAAAATCCTTGCACTTATTGCAGAGACAGTTTAGGTGGCCATTAATGCGCAAGGACTTATCATTGTTTGTGCAATCCTGCCAGATCTGTGTCATGTGCAAACCCTGGCCGGGTAAGTTGCCGGGGTTACTGAAACCTCTCCCAACTCCAGCTCTCCCATGGGAGGTAATCTCCATGGGTTTCATCACAGATCTACCCCCGAGTAAGACTATGACTGTCATTTGGGTTATTGTTGACCTATTTAGTAAACAGGCTCACTGTGTTCCATTTGCTTCTTTGCCCACGACCAAGGCCCTCACGAAAGCATTCCTACACCATGTTGTGCGCCTCCACACGCTCCCAGGCAAAATAATTTCCGACAGAGAGATGCAATTCGTTTCCCGTTTTGGGGGGGAGTTATTAACACTCATGGGAATGGAACGAGCCATGAGTAGCGCATATCACCCAGAGACTGATGGGCAGACAGAATGGGTGAATCAGACATTGGAACAATATTTGTGCTGCTTCACCAACTACCAACAAGATGATTGGGTCAATTTGCTACCCCTTGGAGAATTCTGTTATAATAACACGTGCCATTCCTCTACGGGGATGTGTCCATTTAAAGCGCTCTATGGATATGATAGTCCCCATCTACCTTTCCTTGAGGGGACAGATTTGGGCCAGGGAGATGCTGCTCAGTGGTGCCAAAATCTTCAGAACTCGTGGCCTGTATTGGTCAAAACGCTAAATGCAGCCAAGGAGGCATATAAGGTTCAGGCTGACAGGAAAAGGGTGGAGGGTTGGGCTCTGCAGCCTGGTGACTCAGTGTATGTGTCTACAAAGAACATCGAATTGTTGCGCCCCAGCCGCAAACTTGACTGGAAGTTCATTGGCCTGTTGTAATCAATGAGGTGGCCATGGAACTTGAGCTCCCTAAGAACCTGAGAAACATCCATTCTGCGTTTCATTTCAGCCTCCTGAAACATGCACTGGGAGCGAGTCCATGGCGACCCTCAAATCCAGTGCCCCCTCCTATCTTGGTGGACGGTGAGGAACATTTTGAAATCTCAGTGATCCTGGACTCTAAGATCAAATGCAGCAAACTCCTGTATTTGGTTGAATGGTTGGATTTTGGACCCCAGCACCGTGAATGGGTGGAAGTAGGGGATATTCGGGCCCCTAGACTGCTTCAGGAGTTTCACTGAGACTTCCCAGAGAAACCGGGAGGTCTCCTGGAATGGCCAGGAGATGGATTTTTGGGCGGGCAGAAGGTCAGCTAGGCTGCCATAAGGTTTATGGGTCTCAGTTCGCTCGCTTGACCTGTATACCAGCCAGGCCAATTAGTCACTCTCCCGCGGGTGGGAAGAACCGTTGGAGTGTAGGCGAGGAAATGAAACTAGTCCCATGATTGAAAGATGGGAAGACACTACATGAGAGAGCTACAAGATCAGTGATAAGGGGTACAGCTGCCGAGGGGAATGGAATGCAGGCCTGGCTGGTACACAGGTCCAGCGAGTGAACTGAGACCCATAAACCTTATGGCAGCCTAGCTGACAATGTGCTCAGCCCACCCAGCCACACCTCCCAGCAGCCTCACAGCAGGAGCAGCCAAGCACTTGGGCTTGGCTCTCTGGGCATGCAGATTGGCCTGACCGACCCCTCTGAGGCACTTGCTCCATGCTGTCTGCTGCTTGCCCGCTGCTCGGTGCTGTCCCACTCGGTGCTCTTTGGCATCTCTGGGTCAACAGCAGTGTTGCCCAATAACTGCAGTAGCCCACCTCTCCCCCCTGCTCACAGCACCCCTTCTCGGCCACCCAGCAGAGCATCCCAGACGCCTGGCCCAGGATCAGGGGCCTGGTGAAGGGCTGCCACACGCACAGGAGCCCCGGCTCCACGGAGGTGGGCAGCAAGTGGAGGCCAAGGCTGGAGGCTCCTGACGGGCCGTGTCTGGGAAGAAATGGGCAGAAAAACAGTTTCATGGCTGCAAGAAAGGCAAGGAAAGTAGGGAAATTCTGCTGTAGCAAAGTGCAGCACATAATTGTTGCAGAGGAGTAAATGCAGGGGGGGAAATACCTCTGCACTAAGCAATGTGCAACTGTTCCCACATCTTTCCCGGAAGATGAGCCCCTCAGGTCGGAAGGTGTCCAATATGCTACTGAGGAAGAGCAGAGGACAAGTACAAGTAACCCCAGAAAGAGTGAAGCGGCTGGGCCAAAGCCGAAAGGACGCTCAGTTGTGGATGTGTCTGATGGTGAAAGGAAAGTCCGATGCTGCAAAGAACAATACTGCATAGGAACCTGGAATGTAAGATCTATGAATCAAGGTAAGCTTGACGTGGTCAAAAATGAGATGGCAAGACTGAACATCGATATCCTAGGAATCAGTGAACTAAAGTGGACAGGAATGGGCGAATTTAACTCAGAAGACCATTATATCTACTACTGTGGCCAGGAATCTCGTAGAAAAAATGGTGTGGCCTTTATAGTCAACAAGAGAGTGCAAAAGGCAGTACTGGGATACAATCTCAAAAATGACAGAATGATTTCTGTCCGATTCCAAGGCAAACCATTCAACATCACAGTAATTCAAGTGTATGCCCCAACCACTGATGCAGAAGAGGCTGAAGTGGACCGGTTCTATGAAGACCTACAACACCTCCTAGAACTAACACCAAAAAATGATGTCCTCATCATCATAGGGGACTGGAATGCTAAAGTAGGAAGTCAAAAGGTAACTGGAATAACAGACAAGTTTGGCCTTGGAAAGCAAAATGAAGCAGGGCAAAGGTTAACAGAGTTTTGTCAAGAGAACACACTGGTCATAGCGAACACCCTTTTCCAACAACCTAAGAGGCGACTCTACACATGGACATCACCAGATGGGCAACACCGCAATCAGATTGACTATATAATTTGCAGTCAAAGATGGAGAAGCTCTATTCAGTCAGTAAAAACAAGACCTGGAGCTGACTGTGGTTCAGATCATGAGCTACTCATTGCAAAATTCAGACTTAAACTGAAGAAAATTGGGAAAACCACGAGGCCATTCAGGTTTGACCTAGATCGCATCCCTGATGAATATACAGTAGAGGTGAAGAATAGATTCAAGGGTCTGGATTTGATAGATAGAGTGCCTGAAGAACTATGGACAGAGGTTCGTGACATCGTACAGGAGGCAGCAATCACCACCATCCCAAAGAAAAAGAAATGTAAGAAAGCAAAGTGGCTTTCTGATGAGGCTTTACAAATAGCAGAGGAAAGAAGGAAAGCGAAAGGCAAAGGCGAAAAGGAAAGATTTACCCAACTGAATGCAGATTTCCAGAGAACAGCAAGGAGAGATAAGGAGGCCTTCCTGAATGAACAATGCAAAGTAATAGAGGAAAACAATAGAATGGGAAGGACTAGAGATCTCTTCAAGAAAATTGGAGAAATCAAGGGAGCGTTCCATGCAAAGCTGGCCATGATAAAGGACAAAAACGGTAGGGACCTAACAGAAGCAGAAGAGATTAGGAAAAGATGGCAAGAATACACAGAAGATCTATACAAGAAAGACCTTGATGTCCTTCACAACCACGATGGTATAATCACTGTCCTCAAGCCAGACATCCTGGAATGTGAAGTTAAATGGGCCTTAAAAAGCATTACTAACAAGAAAGCTAGTGGAGGTGATGGTATCCCAGCTGAGCTATTCAAAGACTTAAAAGATGATGCTGTTAAAGTGCTGCACTCGCCACAACAGTGGCCACAGGTTTGGAAAAGGTTCCAATCCCAAAGAAGGGCAATGTCAAGGAATGTTCAAACTATCGCACAATTGCACTCATATCACACGCTAGCGAGGTCATGCTCAAGATCCTTCAAGCTAGGCTTCAACAGTACGTGGATAGAGAACTTCCAGAAGTACAAGCTGGGTTTCGAAGAGGTAGAGGAACTAGAGATTAAATTGCCAACAAATTGAGGGGGGGGAACTCCCCCTCGAGAGAAAAAAAGCTGAACTGATAAACGAAGTTATAAGGGGGGGGATTGTAAAACTGAATTGACTATAATAAGGAGCTTTTGAGAACTTACCAAGCATATTTGAAGGATCTTCAGACTTTGATAACTTTTTCTAAAAAGTAAACAATTCCCAAACATGGTGCCTTCGAGGAGGGAGGAGAAGGACAAGCAATCGAAACTGAAGTTCCCTTCCGGAAATGCCAGCCCAGCAAGTTCTGTTCCTAGACAGGACTCTACCATAGACTTCCAAAGTATGCTGACTGAGGCTCTGCACCCTCTGCTGGGACAAATGACACCACTTCATAAGAAGTTCAATGCACAACAAAGCCAGTTAAATGAAACTACAAAAAAGACAGAGACAATGGAGCAGGAGCTTAAAGAAGTGGATGCCAATACCCAGAAGCTTAAAAAACAAATGCAGGTGATGGAGAAAAAGAGAGCAACTGATGGGGCTCAACTTTTACAGCTACAAATGGAAAAGGCAAGCTATGTCTTAAGATTCCAGGGGGTCCCTGAAGCAAAAGGAGAAGACCTGAAGCAGATTATGTGTGACACATTGGGTCCAGTTGCAGATTTAAATAGGATTTCCTACAAAATGAAATAGATTCGATCTATAGATCATATTCTGACTACATAAGAAAGAATAATCTGCCCGGTGAGATTGTGGTGAGATTCTCCAGGAGACAAGTAAGAGACCAAGTATTGAAAGCAACAAATGGAGTCACCCTGAAAATCAAAGACAAAGAAATAAAAGTTTTGAAGGACATTCCATTTGAAGTAAGGAAGAAGAGAAAGAAATACAGAGACATGGTGCTGTTTTTTCAGAAAAATAATGTCCCCTACAGATGGAGTGTTCCTGAATGTATGCTCATCAAATTTAAAGACAAGAAAGAAAAATTGACTCTGTTGTAAAGGCACATGAATTTCTACATCAACATGCCGGTCCAGCAGGTGAAGAGGATAAAGATGAAGATGGCAGCAGCAAGGGAAGTGAGGAAGAAGGAGTACTGGCACCTTCTGATGAGGACTCAGTTTCTGAACTTGGGGTGGCTGCCCCTAAATTAAGCTACCGATTGAGAAACAAAAAGGATAAAAAATGAGTTGTGATTGTTCTCTAGATTCTGTTTTAAACAAATTTAAATAATTTCTCTATAGATATTTTCATATAGATTTGTTGGAGATTCTAATACAAGCAATATGAATTGTGTCCTCACTTAACGTAGCAACGCATTTGTTGTTGTTGTTCAGTCGCACAGTCGAGTCCCTCTTCGCGACCCCATGGACCAGATCTTCCGCCGTCCTCTGAAGTTTGCTCAATTTCATGTTCGTTGCATCTATGACACTGTCTAACCATCTCATCCTTTGCCGTCCCCGTCTTCTTTGACCTTCAATCTTTCCCAGCATCAGGGTCTTCTCCAGTGAGTGCTTCCTTCTCATTTGGTGGCCAAAGTATTTGAGCTTCAGTTTCATTATCTGGCCTTCCAAGGAACAGTCAGGGTTGATTTCTTTTAGGATTGACTGATTTGATCTTCTTGCAGTCCAAGGGACTCTCAAGAGTCTTCTCCAGCACCATAGTTCAAAAGAATCTATTCTTCGGCGCTCGTCCTTCCTTATAGTCCAACTCTAGCATCATTCGTTATTCCGCTCGATCTCCAGCGCTTGTCCTGGTTGAATTAGCTTGTGCCCGAAGGCCACACAACGGCAGGACCATCAGGGCGGAGGGAAGCCTCAATTCTCCGGCATCAAGCCGTCGAAGAGGCTTCTGGCCTGGAGCCCTCTGGCCTGGAGCCTATCACAAAGACTCCATGGGGGTGCCACTTGAGGTAGCGCCCCTCCATACCGCTGGTGTGCTAATCGTTCCCCCGATGTCCAGGGAAAGTGACCACCATCGCCAATCTACAGATTCAAGTCTTAGGGTTTTGTTTCTAAATTGGGTGAGAAAAAATGCTGCACATGGCATTCTAAATGAGAAACTGCTGCTTTGCACTGCATTAATACTAATGGAAATACCATACCCAGTAACATCCAAGAATTGCATTGCCTTCTGTGCAACTCAATCAGATCGGCAGCTGACAACAATTTTGTGATTGACCAAGATACCCACATAGCATCTGAGTATCAGCTCTGAAATAACACAGTCACTTTGGAATCATTCATCTGCAATTTTCTTTTTGCTACCACAGTGAAGTTGCAGTGTAGCCACTTGGAAGTAGAAATATGGGTGTTCAATAGAGCTCCATATGCTTCTCTTGCCACTGTTAGCTTTTTCAGAACATTGACTTTTATGATGCTGACCAGGTAGGCTTTTGACGAATGCCAGTAAAGCCTGGAATTGACATCTGCAGCCTTACACTGAGATTCTCTTACTTGTAAATTCAGGTCACAGTATTCCAGCTGTTGGTCAGAAAGTGGAAGAGGCTTTAACCTTATCTGTCTGACTGACCATTTGTTCAAGGTGAGGTCAGTGTCATCCTATAAAAGTAATTGATTTTTACTAAGATATTTTCCTAACACATTTATTTCATCTGTTTATAAATAAATGCAATGACAAGTACTCCAAGTGTGTCAGGATATGCTAGCTTGAGTCAGAAGGAATCTCCTTGTAAAGTGAAGGGAAGCCTGTAATGACTCCTGGTGCTTTGATCATGTAACAGATCCCTAGTCTTCTGCCCTTCAGTGTGCATCAGTGCAAGAATCCTGCTGTACAAAGATTCTTGTGTTTGTCCAACCTCAGAGATAGAGGAACATAAGAAGAGCCCTGCTGGATCAGACCAGTGGTCCATCTAGTCCAACATCATGTCTCACATAGTGACCAACAGTTACTATAGATGCCCACAACAGGGCTTAGAGGATGAGGCCTTCCACTGGTGTTATTTTCTTGCACTGGTGTTGAGAGATTTATTGCCTCTGAATGTGGAGGTTCCCTTTAGTCACCATGGCTAGTAGCCACTGATAGACTTATGCTCCATTATAATCCCCCTTTCAACCCATCTGTGTCTATAGCCATCAATACATCCTCTCCCAACAAATTCCACATTTTAATCACTCGGTGAGTAAAGAAGTATTTCCTTTTGCCGTGTGCAAACAGCATATGGAGCACAGAGGATAGATGTCAGACTACTACTTCTGTCCATGGTGTTTTCTTGGCAAAAATACTGGAGTGGGTTGCCATTTCCTTCTCCAGTGGATCACACTTGGTCTGAGTTCTCTGCTGTGGCCTGTCCGTCCTGGGTGGCCCTCTATGGCATAGCCCACAGCCACATCGAACCACGCAAGCCCCCTCTTCACGACAAGGCAGTGATCCATGTGTTAAGCAGGGCTTTAACAAGGGCAAGGCAAGTCGGGCACTTGCCTCTGGCACACAAAAGTGCAGGGTGCAGAAGAATTACATCATGACTGAAATAAATGTTGCGTTGTTATTTGTAATATATTCATCTCTGACCGCGTGCGAGGCAAGTGCTCCACGCGGTCAGGCAAAACATCCAAGCTTCGCTTCCAAACACAATGGGCTAAGCGGATCCTAGCCCACACCAATCAGTGAGCTAGACTCCAGGCTGAGAGCCCATGGAACTCTCGGCCACTGTAAATAACCAATCACTTGTGTGGGGTGTGTTTTGGGTGTGGGGTGTTCAGGGAATATATGCCAGCCTGCAAGTCAGCTACAGTTGTCTTGATCAGCACTAATAAACATATGAGAGCTGAAATCACTCGTCAGTCTCAGTACTCTTCACTGGCAACGAGGATGGAATTCTAACTCCCATGAACAATGACCACGAGCATCTGAGCATCACATCGAGCCCCAGCACTGAGAGCAACGCACGCCACTCCGCCGTGTGCCCAGCATCTTTGGTTGCCACTCATCACGCCGCTCCAGGCAATGCTGACTCCGAGCACAGCACCGCCACCCCATTCGCCACTTCATCGGGCACCGCCACCACTCTCGAACAACCTCCACTGCCGCTACCTCCACGTGGAGCCGTCAAGATGTCTGCCGTTAATGAGAGTTTTCCTGCTTTTGATATCACCCGCCCCATGCAATAGGAGACATGGCGCAAACCCTCGAGAGCCACTTCACCATCCACAACATAACCGACGTGGGTAAGAAGAAGGCCTACCTCCTCCGACACTGCGGTATGGAGGCGCCTCTCTTGCTGAAGGACCTGATAGTGCCGTGGCTGACCAAAGACAAAACATATGACTCTTTGGTCAAGGTGCTCTCAGACCACCTGGCACCCCAGCCCACGAAGTTCGCGGAATGAATGGACTTCTTCGCACGAGTCCAGGGCCCCGATGAGACGGCCTCCGATTTCCTGGCGGGACTTCAACAGGCGGCCACAAGGTGTTCTTTTCCAGACCTGGCAGATGCTCTTCTGAATCAGTTTCTCATGGGCCTATGGAAGCCCAAGCTACAGAGAAAGCTGGTCCGCCTAAGAAAAGTCACACCTCGACCACTGCACAAAAGCAGTCCACCGCACTCAAGCCACCTCTGCCTCAGATGTCTCCGATGAGGAGGAGGTGCAGAAAATTCACCACTTCCTCTACCGTCAGCCTTTTACGGTCCTGACCGACCACAAGCCACTTCTTGGCCTCCTGGCCCCAGACCATCAGACTCCCCAAATGACGTCTCCCTGGGTGATCCGGTGGTCTGTTTTCTTGGCAGGGTACTCCAACTCTCTCATCCACTGGCCTGGGAAAGCGATGGGTCACATGGACGCCCTGAGCCACCTGCCGCTGCTTGCCACAGACTCTGATCCAGCCCCGGTGTATCACATCGCTCTCCTGGAGGCCCTCCTGGACCAACCGATGCACGTTCGAGAAGTGGCGCACCACACCACCTGGGACAAGATTCTCCGCCGTGTCTTGGACTGGGTGGGAAGCGGCCAGAGAGGGCCCCAAATGCATGCCCTTTGTCTCTTGGAAAGCGGAGCTCTCCACATACAAGGGTTGTCTGATGTGGGGTGGTCGGGTGCTGATTCCAAACCCCCTGCAACAGAGGGTGCTGGCGGTGCTGCATGAAACTCATCCCGGGGTGGTCAGGATGAAAGCACTCGCAGTTATGTTTGGTGGCCAGGGCTAGACAGGGACATTGAGGACACTGTGAAACAATGCATGGCCTGTCAGGTGAAATGGCCAGAACCTTCCAGGGCTCCAGATCACACATGGGAATCGTCCCACCGCCCATGGTCCCGCTTACATCTGGATTTTGCAGGCCCCTTTCAAGGCCAACTGTTTTTCATCCTTGTTGATGCATACAGTAAATGGCTGGAGGTGGTACCAGTGCCTTTTACCTCCTCGGTGTTAGCCATTCAAGCAATGTGGAAGATTTTTGCAGCCCAGGGCATCCCCGACACTTTAGTCACCAATAACAGCTCAGCTTTTTCCGCTACTGAATTTAGGGATTTCACTGTGTACTATGGGATCCGCCACATACGAGCGGCTCCTTTCCACCTCGCGACCAACGGACAAGCTGAGTGCATGGTCTGGATGGCCAAGGAGGCACTCCGCCATTTAGAAAGTAAGGACTGGGACTATAAGCTGGCCGCCTTCCTTTTCGGTCAGCGAACTACTCCCCACACTATGACCGGGCACAGTCCCGCGGACCTGCACCTGGGGCAACACCTAACAACCAGACTGGACCGCCTCCACCCCGATCACGCTCCGGAAGAGGCACCAGCCACCGAATTCCAAGAGGCAGCAAGGGGATTCTTCCCGGAGGACCCATCTACGCGTGGAACTACATGAGGGGGCTGTCCTGGATTCTGGCCCGGGTCATGAGAATCAAGGGTCCACGAACATATGAGGTCTTGGGTGAGGATGGGCAGATACTCCACTGCCATATCGATCAGCTACACTGGCGAGTACTACCGTTGGATCCCGAGGACTTCAAAGACCCGGACACTGCAGAGCCTGCAGAGTCTCTGCCACGACCCTCGGTTTTGCAGGCCCCAGATCCTGTACCCAGTTGGCCATCAATCAACCAGCCTCCAGACAGTGCGGCCACACCAACCGAGGCTCCGAGGGGGGACCCAACACCCCTGCCGCCGGCCAGCACCCCGCCAAGTGCATCGGCATCAGTTTCCACTCCAACACCAGAGATACGCCTCTCAACCCGCGAACGCAAAGCATCCGGCAATCAAAGTAGCATCTGCCAGGAAATAGCAATTCAGATGTAGATCAGGTCATGGATTGCGTGACATGAAGTCCTTCAACAATGGGGGATTGCTTGTATTTTTAAACTGTGATTCCTGCTAACAATGGCGAAATGTGCTCCTTTCCCTCAGGCCAGGCTTTTGTGAATCTACAACCCCATTAACATGAAATGCAGGCAACAAACATCCTCTATGTGAAGACCTCTCACAACAAATGACTGCAAATAGCTTTCCCTGATTCTAGGGCATGTGTGTGCACAATCCATATAATGTATCAGCAGATATCAGTCCACAAACACAAATATTAGTCCATTTCTCAACAGTGTCTTTCGGACCAAGGGGGGAGGGGTGTAATGTATTCATTTCCGACCGCATGTGAGGCAAGGGCTCCACGCGGTCAGGCGAAACATCTGGGCTTCGCTCCAGAACACAATGGGCTAAGCAGATTGTCAGACCCCCAAAGCAGGAGAACAAACCCACGTTCGAGAGATGGCCGCCGGTGCTCATCGAGGGCAGACGTGTGGGAAAATCGCTCCACACTAAACTGCCTTTACTCAAGCCTCCTGGGGACTTTTTATCACCCAAATATATCTCTGTAAAGGGATATTCAGCAAGAGACTTGAACCATACCATACCAGACAGAGTAGCTGTCTCTCTGGATAGGTATTGGTTTTGTTTCGATGCAGGAAGGTTTGAGAAGCCAGCAAGAGACTTTTCCTCGCTTGCAGAGCACAAGAAGAGTACAACGGACGGACGGGAGCACAACCGACAGGCTGCCAATGCTGAGACTATAGACTACAACACCACACACGAAGCTAAGTTTCTATAATTTAATTCTTCAATTAAGTTTAATTTAAAGGCAAATGAACTGGGGGGGAGGGTTTCTCTTTGCTATGCGATAAACGCCCCATTTTTTCTTTTGATAAAGGCTAAATTTAAACACTGGGGTATTAAATCCAAAGAACTAAAAAACTTAAAATAATATATTTACTCAAGAAAAGAAAGTAACGAAAATTATTTAAACTCACGTGACTCTCTGTTCTCTCCTGACTCCAAGGAAATCGACGGCACCTGGGGAGAGAGCCAAATCCACTCGGAGCAGAATTGAGCGGTAGCGGCAGCTGACGCTGGTAGAGGAGACGGGCGCAACGCAGAACCGGGGAGGGGCGGTCGGAGCAGAGGGACGCCGGACGTGCCCAAGCGAGTGATCGGAGAGGTGATTGGAGTCTTGGAAACAAGGGAGGAGTTACGACGGGCCGTGCGGAGCGACTAAACTATCGCGAGAGGAACCGAGAGGAACCGAACGCCACGAAAGGAGCCGAGGATTTGAGGAGCCGAGCTGAGCCGAGACACAGAGATGCAGAGACACAGAGACACAGAGACTAAATTGATAAGTGTCTAAACCAAGAAGGACTAAAGACTTAACTAAACTTAATTTAAAACAAAAGGGGCTTAGAGACCCACTTAAGACGGCAGTATGCATCAGATCAGACACATATAGACACGAGTCAGATATAAATAAGAGAGAGAGACGAACATAGACTGAATAAGAAAGCCAACATTCCCATTTCTTTAGAAAACTACCCCCCAAGAGAATAATAAGTAAC
>NW_015175560.1:21594-33692 GCF_001447785.1 Gekko japonicus | reverse complement strand
TAGCAGTAGAAAAGAGCAAGAGTTTCACAAGCAGTTTAAAAGACTAACAAAATAAGTGGCAGCTTTTCCTGAGTCGCTGATCCCTTGCCATTTGCCTGCGATGGTCATTTGGCATCTGAAACCACTCCACTCTCCAAAATGCAGGCGAGATGGACTCCCATTCTAGCTGGATCCTCAAGAAGTGAGCAGTGCCTGCAGAAAGTGTCTGTCGAAATCGACTCTGGAGCCATAGATTGCAATGCCGCTGCAGGGCCAGATGTGGCCCGCAGGGAGCGCACGATCGCACACCTCCTCCTAGCCCCAGTTTGCCGCATTGTGATCCGCTTGCAAGAGTGTAAAGCATTGCAACAGAGTATTTTGGCATTTCAGTGACCTCACGCAATACTAAGTTGCCGGCGGAACGCCTGGCTACTTGGCGTTCCGAAGGTCTGGCGCCTCGTCGGCATCCGCCGCCTGCAGAGAGGGGGCGCCGAGGAAGTAAACCGCTCCAGGGAGAATCGGGGCCAGCAGGCTGCGTGGAGAGCCCGCCGTGCAGCGACTCCTTTCACGTCCTTTCTCTCTGCACGCCGCCCCCACCTTCGGCATCGGCCACGCACGGGCGGGGCTGAGACGAGGGCCGAGCCACTACCTACCTACATTTGATGACGTCACGACGTAGTGGAAGGGCCTTCCATACATAGGAGGTAGTGGCCGAGCCCGGAGAGGCTCATTTGCATTTCCCGGCGACCATGATGCATTGCGCAGAGGAAAAGGCAGGATCCTCCCAAATTGCGGCCGCTTTTGAAACGGGAATTTTACTTTCCTGCGACCGGAGGTGCGAAGGAGGTGCGAAACTCACGGTCTTGCCGTACGGTATAAAGGGGATCAGGGTCGAGAGGGCCACCGTAACCTCAGAGGCAGGCGGAGCGGGTGTGCATGGCCTAGCGGGAAGTGCTGAAGCATACTCTGGTTTCTCTTCAGATCGCATAAATCTTTCGCCTTTTACTAAAGATTTCCGTGGAGAGGAACATTTATGAGTGTTTCGTGAATTTTTTGAGGCTCTGCTTCGGCGGAGCTGCCCTTGCCCTGGTTGAAAAATAGAATAAGTTAACAGATTTCTTTCCTAGTTATAAAGGTACCTATGGTTCGAGGTGCTGAATTTCGGTCTCTGGCCCCAGCTCCTCCCAACCTAGCAGTTTGACAGTAAGAAATTGGAAGTAGATGAATACAGCTAGGTGATTTCAGACAGGGCTGGCTCTACGGCTTGGAGATATGATGAGCACTGCCCACCAGAGTCAGATGGGACTACCTTTCCAGCAACTTTTATATACACGATTATATTGTGATGCATTCGTCTCTAACACTGCAACTTCTTCTGTTCATTTCGAGCTCCTCCTTTTCCTCCCAAGTCCGGCAGTCAGTGCTCTTTAAAGCCTGCTGGTCCCCAAGACACACCTATGTTTTTGTGTGGGCGGGTAGCCCTGTTGACTTTCTCAGACAAGAGGTGCCACTGGGACTCTTAACTTTGTTAACATAAGAGAACATAAGAGAACAAAGGCCCATCCAGTCCAACACTCTGTGTCAGACAATGGCCAAAACCTAGAGGCCATCAGGATGTCCACCAGTGAGGCCAGGACACTAGAACCCCTCCCACTGTCCCCCCCCAGCACCAAGAATATAGAGCATCACTTGCCCCAGACCGAGAGTTCCTATCTATAGGTAAAGATAAAGGTTCCCTTGCTCGAAAGCTAGTCGAGTCCGACTCTAGGGTTGTGGTGCTCATCTCCGTTTCAAAGCCGAAGAGCCAGCGCTGTCCAAAGACATTTCCGTGGTCATGTGGCCGGCATGACCAAGGCGCACGGAACGCTGTTACCTTCCCACCAAAGTGGTACCTATTTATCTACTTGCAATTTCTTGCTTTCGAACGGCTAGGTTGGCAGGAGCTGGAACTAGAGACGGGAGCTCACTCCGTTATGCGGCAACTCGGGTCTTGAACTGCTGAACTACTGACCTTCCACAGCCTGCAGTTCAGCGTCTTAACCACTCGAGCCACCGCAGCTCCATATCTATACCTTGTGGCTAATAACCACATCAACACCTCCTGATCCAACATTGGCATCTCTTATGTTCTTATGTTCTTAAGAATGGCATCGCCCCTACAAGCATAACACAGCCCAGAAGATTATTGGCTGTCCTCTCCCACTCATGGAGGAATTGTATAGTTCTCGATGCTTGAAAAAAGCAAAGAACATTTTGCAGGATTTGTCACACCCTGAACACTCCCTGTTTGAACTGCTGCCTTCGGGTAGAAGATATAGGACAATCAAAACAAGGACAAACAGATTAAAAAACAGTTTTTATTCGAGAGCTATTATTGCTTTAAATGCTGTATGAATTGGAATTTGGTGGTTTTGTTGACATTGGTGGTTAAGTTGCAATGTGAACCCTTATGGTTGTGTGAGTGTATATGAGTATGCTTGTAGATCACCGAATGATTGCACCTTAATTTCGTTGTACTATGTACAATGACAATAAAGTATATTATTATTATTATTATTATTATTATAATGGGATATAGGGTATTCGTATGCACCCCCCCCTTTCCCCAGGCCAATTAGCCACATTCCCGAACGCGGGAGAAGGAGCCCCAGGCCGTTAGAGCCAAAGCTGGGAATCGAAGGGGCTTCCACGGTTCCCTGAATCTCAGACACTACACACCACCTGCAAGGCCATAGATAAGCAAGCGTTACAGAAGCAAAGAAGGAATGCAGCGGGTATGTGTACGCAGGGCAAACAAGCAGCCCACCCAATTCTTATGGCAGCATAGCTGATAGAGGGGAGGGACAGCAATGAGTTGTAATGTCATAGAGTCCGTCTTCCAAAGCATCCATTTTCTCCAGGTGAACTGATCTTGGTCGCCTGGAGATCACTTGTAATCCCAGGAGGTCTCCAGCCACCACCTGGAGTTTTCGTGTATGACTTAACATCACACAAGGCTCCAAATGTTAAGTCGCTCGCAGTGGCGCAGGTGGTTAAACACCTGCTGTTAATAACATCTACGAACTGCTGTATAGCAGTTCGATACCCACCGCGGCCAGATTGAGCACCTGGCCCTTTGTCCTAGCTCCCGCCAACCCAGCGGTTCGAAAGCGCCCTTAACCAACTAAAGCGCGAGTAGATAAATCGGGAACCTACCTTAGAAGGTAGGGGGCACCCTCCCCCACTCTGGGGGGTCGTTGGAGGGCCGGTCTCGGTGGACGGCGAATGGCGGCAGCAGCAGCGAGCGGAAAAATGGCGTCCGGAATACATCAGTGGCAAACCTGACGGCAGCAGAGAAGGCGGAGCCGGGACGACGTGCGAGCGTGGCAGCGCAGGCGGGCGGAGCCGTAAAGGACAGAGCCAGGACCGTGCCAAGCATGCCGCACGCCAGAGGGGCCTACCGATCCACCGCGAAAAGAGGACTGCCAGAAAAAGAGAGGAGCCAGAAGCCACGGCTGAAAGACGACGAAAAAGCCGACTCGAGGAAGAACAACCCCCCTCCACTGGGTGCTGGTAGGGATGTCCCCACCCCTGATGAATTGTGGCCTTAGATAGGGATAATGGATAACTGTATAGCCACTCAGAGACCCCTTCGGGGATTAGAGCGGGATAGTAAGACGAAAGTTTTTAAAAAACAAAAACAAGAAGTCGGAGAGTGATTCAGCAAGAACACAACTTTATTCCTCAACTCGAACACAACTCCAACATGGGTCAACATCTGAGAGCCAGAACAGAACAGTTCAGCTTTTACATTGCAGTTGTCCTGCTTTTAAACTCTCCCGGCTAATGTAGCCACGCCCACTGTACAAATACCAACCAATACGGTTGTTCATATAAGGACCAATCACGGACGTTCCCGCTCAGGGAGCTTGCTGTAAGGTGATTGGCTAGGTGCTTCCTGGGCTAGCAATGCGATTGGATGGATTTGGATCCGAGCTCAGGACGAAGCTCAACGTGGCAAGTCAATTAGATGTTTCAAATACATCACGCATTCAATGGCAGCTATTGAATACATTACACCAAATATTTCTCAAATATACAACAGTATTCAATACATGAAAATACAAGAAATACAATAGATAGGCTGGAGATTTAAAGTCATACCGAACATTTACTATTTGACACTCCCAAAAGAAAGACTTCACAGGTTCCAATTTCACAATTTCAATGGACTGAAAAGACATGATCTTCAAATGTCTATAAAGCAAGTGCATCCACTTTTTAAGACTCAAGACAAACCGTATAAAGTATGTTGCAATCCGCAAGTAGATCCAGTCGTTAGGATTTGAGACAAACAATAAAAAATAGGCTGTAGTCAACTCATCCTCCAGATTATTCAAATTTCACAATTGAAATTGTGAAATTGGAACCTGTGAAATCTTTCTATTGGGAGTATCAAATAGTAAATGTTAGCTATTGCTTCAAATCTTTTGTATTTCTTGTATTTTCGTGTACTGAATACTGTTGTATATTTCAGAACTATTTGGAGCCTTATGTGAGGTTGTCATGCATGATTTATATTTACTCATCTATTTCCTTAAATTATTGTCACCACCTTGAGTTTGGCAACTCTAATTTGGCCTCATAAAATCAGTGGGAGCCATTGGGAAACACACTCTGCCTAGCCACACCCCTTCATCTGCATAGCCCTGCCTCCGCATTGATTCCTTGGTCACACTTTGACATGACGGGAAATGTTAGGATGAGGTTTTTACACGCAGAGGCGGATTAAGGCTCACTGGTGCTCTAAGCACTGATCAATCTTGGTGCCCCTAATCTTGGTGTCATAGCCTATGACACTACACCTCACAACAAAAAAACAGAAGATAACCCTAGGGTGCACCATGATCAATGTGCACTAGTTTTATCATTTTTTTTTTAACAAATCTTCATTGTTTTTTTTCTTTTCACCCTTTTCCCAACTTTGTGGTGCCCCCTTTGGGCCTGGTGCCCTAAGCACCTGCTTCGTCTGCTTAATGGTTAATCTGCCCCTGTTTACACAGATGTCCCAACCTGAACCTCTTGGGGGATGAGTGAGGGGAGAGCGAATAGCCCAATATGTGCAAATGCTTTAGGGAATTCTGCCTTTCTTTCTCCTGCCCCTTCCCAGTTTGGTGTGGCGGTTAAGTGCGCGAACTCTAATCAGGGGGAACGAGGTTTGATTCCCCACTCCTCCACTCGCAGCTGCTGGATGACCTTGGGCAAGCCACAGTTCTGTCAGAGCTGTCCTTGAAAAAGAGCCGTTTCTGTCAAGAGCTCTCTCAGCCCCGCCTACCTCACAGGGTGTCTGTTGTGGGGAGGGGAAGGGAAAGGAGTTTGTAAGCCGCTCTGAGACACCTTTGGGTAGTGAAGGGCGGGGTATAAATCTAATCTCTTCTTCTCCTTCTCTATTTATGTGGAGCATGTTTAATGTTCAGGTTACACAGCAAGAAGGGAACAGGATTTCAATTATAATGTCTAGCCGAGCCAAACCAGGCTTCAGCTTTTGGGAGGAAGTCTCAGGGATATTTTGATGCCCATGGACACCACAGCGGTGAATGGATTATTTCAAAGTTCTTTGAGAAATCAATGCTCCCTCTAAGCTGTGGAGTCGTGTGAGCAAAAATTCTACTTTGTGAGCTGCTGGCATTAAAGTTTGTGAGCGAGTGATTTGGCTGCTGCATAAATTCATAAGAACATAAGAGATGCCAATGTTGGATCAGGCCAAAGGCCCATCCAGTCCAACACTCTGTATCACACAGTGGCCAATAATACCAGGTGCCATCAGGAGGTCCACCAGTGGAGCCAGGACATTAGAAGCCCTCCCACTGTTGACCCCCCCCCCAGCACCAAGATGACAGAGCATCACTTGCCCCAGAGTCCCTATCTATACCTTGTGGCTAATAGCCACTGATGGACCTCTGCTCCATATGCTTATCTAATTCCCTTATGAAGCCGTCCATGCTTGTAGCCGCCACCACTTCCTGTGGCAGTGAATTCGTTTGCTCTGGAGCCACCCTTCCTGAGCTAAGACAAAAATGTGTGAGCCAGAGGCTAAAAACCTTCCAGCTAGCTCACAGTAACTCAGGTTTAGAAGGAACACAGGCGACAACTCTCCTCTTCTTTGCAGTAGCAAAACAAAACACAGATAGATTCAGGTGGGTAGTCTGTTGGTCTGAAGGACCAGGACAAAGTTCGAGTCCGGTGGCACCTTTAAAACGAAGGAAGCTTTCTGCAAGGTATAAGCTTTCGTGTGCACGCACACTTCCTCAGATACTTTGAAATGGAAGTACACATTGGCGGAGGGTGAGTGTAACAACGGGGTCTCAGTTTATTACTCTCACCTTCGCCTAGACCCAGGTTGCACAGTAGGGTGCGGGGCGGGGTGTCGGGCAAGAGTCGCCCAATGCAATGAAGTCTTTAGGATGCCAGCGGAACGCCAAGCTACTTGGTCGTAAGAAAGCCTATCTCCTTGTCCACAAACGCCTGCGGAGATGGGAAGCCGAAGAAGGCAGCCGCTCCCCCCGGAAATCGGACCTGGCGGGCTGCGCGGAGAGCCCGGAAGTCGGAGCTGCGCGCGACTCCCATTTTGTCCTTCCTCTATGCGCGCCGCCTCCTCGTTCGGCGTCAGCCTCCGAAGGGCGGCGCTGAGACTTCGGCGGCGCTCGGGCGGGCTGATTTGCATTTCGGGGCGACCATGATGCCTCGCGCGAGGGAAAGCAGGATCCCCCCAAATTGCGCCCGCTTTTGGCACAGAAACTTCACCTTTTGGGGCAGGAAAGAAAGCGAGGAGAGAGCCGAATTCATCGTGTTTCCCGTGAGCCGTAAACCGTTCAGGGACAAGAGGGTCACCGTAACCTCAGTGCCAGCCGGAGGTGGTGTCCTGCTTCATGGCGGAGTTGTTCGGTACTGGCTTCAGTGGGAAGGAAACAGTTTTCGAGCAAGGGAAACCTTTACCTTTACCCATTTTTTGGAGGCCCTACTTCGGTAGCGCCAACTTGGCTTGGTTCAAAAATAGAAAAAGTTGATTTTCTCTCTTTCTATCTCATTTCTGCATTACTTTATTTCTTAACTACTCCTTATAAGAGGGAAGGGAGCCTTCTTCGCTCGCTTTGTCTCTATTCGTTCTAATACTATCCGGGACCCACTTTGCCTGCCTTTGGGCCGGGTATCGTGGGGGAGGGAGGCGTGGCTAATTGCCCCGGCCGCTGCAGACCACGGAGTCTAGAGGCAGGTGCGCTCCACTTCCCAGATGTTGGGGTGTGATCGCGCAGGGATAATCCGCCCACGTGCCTCTCCCGTGTGACCGGGGCCTTCCTTCAGTTTCCAATGACAGCCTAGGATTAGCCTGGCCCGTCCAGGTTACACGATCCTGGACCATATCTGAGATTGTCGCTGGGTCATCCAGTTCGGAGGTCCTCTGGAGAACTTCTCTCACAACCTGTGCGTGTTTTTAAAAGCCGTTTAGTGGCCGAAGTGACAAAGGAAAAAAAAAAAAGTCAGGAAGCCAGTTCGAATCCAATAAGAGTCCAGCAGCTCCTTTAACGCTAACAAAATCTGTCGGAAGGGGAGGAGCTTTCGTGCCTCACTGCTCATTTCTTCAGGTCCAGAAGAAGAGATGGGATTTATAGCCCGCCCTTCACTACCCAAGGGAGTCTCAGAGCGGCTTTCCAACTCCTTTCCCCCCTCCCCCCCACAACAGGCACCCTGTGAGGTAGGTGGGGCTGAGAGAGCTCTGACAGAGACTGCTCTTTTTCAAGGACAGCTCTTATCAGAACTATGGCTTGCCCAAGGTCATCCAGCAGGTGCAAGTGGAGGAGTGGGGAATCAAACCCGGTTCTCCCAGATTAGAGTCCGTGCATTTAACCACTACACCAAACTGGCAAACAGCTGGAATGTGCGGTCCATCTGTCCTTATACCTTGGAGCGTGGAGTGATCACAGATGCCGAATGACATTAGGAGGCAATTGGCAATAGAAGGTGTGATTGGATTAGATGTGATGTGCAGAGAGGTAGCAAGGCATGGCGAAATCAGCGTTGCAGGAGATGATTGGCTTTTATACCACACCCTTCACTATCCGAAGGCGTGTCAGTGAGGCCGACAATCTCCTTCCCCTCCCCACAACAGACACCTTGTGAGGTAGGTGGGGCTGAGAGAGCTCTTTCGAGGACTACCCTTGAGAGAACAGCTCTGAGAGAACTTGTGACTGACCCAAGGTCACGCCAGCAGCTGCACGGGGAGGAAAGAAAAAAGAACATACAGTTGTAGAGCTGCGTCTTGGGGCCAGCAAGCTTTTTAAAGAGCACTGACTGCCCAAGTTGGGAGGAAAAGCAGCCGAGAGAGTTTTTAAGTAAAGAAAGGAGGCGCTCGAAATGAACAGAAGTAGAAAAGGTGGGGCGTTCGAGAAACAAAAGGATCGAGCAAACAGACCAGAACCAAAGTCCCATACAGAGCTCAGGCTCCTGGGAAACCTCCTCAAGCATGGTAGGATAACGGGGTGTGAGTCGTAGTATAACACATTGCAAGAAAATGCTAATTCATTCTGTTTTTGAACCAAGTAAGGGCAGCTCCGCCGAAGCAGAGCCTCAAAAAATTCACGAAACACTCATAAATGTTCCTCTCCACGGAAATCTTTAGTAAAAGGCGAAAGATTTATGCGATCTGAAGAGAAACCAGAGTATGCCTCAGCAGTTCCCGCTAAGCCATGCACAGCCGCTCCGGCTGCCTCTGAGGTTACGGTGGCCCTCTCGACTCCTTCATATCTCTCGGCGAGACAGTGAGCTCTGCCCCGCCGCCTCCCCCTCCGCCGCCTCCCCACGAAAGTGAAACTCCCGTGTCGAAAGCGGCCGCAGTTTGGGAGAATCCTGCCGTTCCCTCGCCGCAGTGCATCATGGTCGGCTCGAAATGCAAATGACCTCGGCCCAGGGTCTCAGTCCCGCCTGCGCGGGGCCGATCCCGAGGGTGGCGTGCGGAGAGGAAGGACGTAAAAGGAGTCGCGCACGGCGGGATCTGCACGCTGTAGGGTGGCCCGGATCCCCCTTGGACCGGCTTCCTTCCTCGGCGTCCCCTCTCTGCAGGCGGATATAGACGAGGAGCCAGACTTGCTGACCGCCAAGTAGCCTGGCGTTCCGCCGGCGCCTTAAAGTCTTTATTGGTGCATGAGGCCACTGAAGTGCCAAAACACTGTTGCTTTAAAGGTAAAGGTTCCCTTGCCTGAAAAGCCAGTCTAATCTGACTCTAGAGTTGCGGTGCTCATCTTCCTTTCAAAGCCGAAGAGCCAGCGCTGTCTGAAGACGTTTCCGTAGTCATGTGACCGGCATGACTAAACACCAAGGCGCTCGGAAGGCTGTTACCTTCCCACCAAAGTGGTACCTATTTATCTACTTGTAGTTTCATGCTTTGGAACTGCTAGGTTGGCAGGAGCAGGAACTAGGGAGCTCACTCTGTCATGCGGCACCCGGGTCTCGAACTGCTGAACTACTGACCTTCCACAGCCTGCAGTTCAGCGTCTTAACCACTTGAGCCACCGCAGCTCCTTTTGCTTTGTTGTTGTTGTTCAGTCGCACAGTCGAGTCCGACTCTTCGCGACCCCATGGACCAGCTCCCGCCAGGCCTTCCGGTCTTCCGCCGTCCTCTGAAGTTGGCTCAATTTCATGTTCGTTGCATCTATGACACTGTCTAACCATCTCATCCTTTGCCGTCCCCGTCTTCTTTGACCTTCAATCTTTCCCAGCATCAGGGTCTTCTCCAGTGAGTGCTCCCTTCTCATTTGGTGGCCAAAGTATTTGAGCTTCAGTTTCATTATCTGGCCTTCCAGGGAACAGTCAGGGTTGATTTCTTTTAGGATGGACTGATTTGATCTTCTTGCAGTCCAAGGGACTCTCAAGAGTCTTCTCCAGCACCATAGTTCAAAAGAATCTATTCTTCGGCACTCGGCCTTCCTTATAGTCCAACTCTCGCAGCCATACATGACTACTGGGAATACCATTGCTTTGACCATGCGGACTTTTGTTGGCTTTACGCTCTTGCAAACTATTCACACATTTCTTTGTGGCTTCTGCGGCTCAGCCGGGCGGGAAGTTCAAGGCGCTGCAATTCCAGCAGAGTTAAGGTGCCTTCACTTCTGCCCCCTGCCCAGCCCCACCGCCCCTACTGGGCCGACCTGGGGCCAGGTGAAGGTGTGCGGTCCTGCGCTCTCTACTGGCCACATTCGGTCCTGCAAGTGTGTTGCATTCTACGGATCCAGGGTCAACTTCAGCATAAAGACTAACAAAATCTGTGGCAGGGGAGGAGCTTTCACCGCTCACTTAGAATCACAGAGTTGGAAGGGACCTCCAAGATCATGTAGTCCAACCCCCCACACAATGCAGGAGACTCACAAATATCTCCCCCTCCATACACCCCCCAGTGACCGCTGTTCCAGGCCCAGAAGATGGCAAAAAACAAAACAAAAACCAACCTCCAGGATCAGTGGGGGCAAAACTGGCCTGGAGAGAAATTGCCTCCTGACCCCAAAGTGCCGATCAGCATTTCCTTGGGCATGTAAAGAAGGGTCACGGGAACGAAGCACTGAGGCAACCCTTCCTGCCCTCCCTTCTCATGATCTGCCTAAATCCACTTCTACAGATACAGCTAGGATGTGAGTCCATCTGTCCTTATATTTTGGAGAATGGAGTGATTTCAGATGCCGAATGACAATAGCAGGCAAATGACAAGTGAGCAGTGACTCATGAGAGCGCATCACAATTTTTGTTAGTCTTTTAAAGTGCTCCTGGACTCTCGTTCTTTTCTACTGCTGCAGACAGACTAACACGGCTACCTCTCTTGATCTATCTGCATCCACATTATTTTATTTATTTGTTCTCAAGTTACAACAACTGACTTTTGGCGGTTTCGCAGGGTTTTCAGGGCAAAGGGAGATTCAGAGGTAGTTTGCCATTGCCTGCCTCTGCGTCAAGACCCTGGTATGGGTCTGACAATGGCCTATCGTTAGTAGTTGTTCGGGAAGTGGGTGGAGTTTGCATGCTATCTAAACAGGGCCATTGCCCTGGGTCTCTGCATTGTTCTGGCTGAATCACTAACAAAGCAGAACTGATCACTAAACTCAGGGTCGGACCATCCATGGAACCGAGTATTTAACTACTTCAAGAGAATTCCACCCATACGGTTCCAGAAAAGGAACTACGGGCTTCAGATATACACTGTGTTTCGCCTACGTGGCTTTATCAAGTTGGAACCGGTACTTTGCAGGGTATCACCGAAAAGTAGTCTTTGCGCATTCAGTTAATGCTGTTGTCAACGAGGTTATACCTTCAGTGTTCAAAATTCTCATGGTCTCATGCCCCAGCTTGGATTTCTTGGTCACACTTGGACAGGACGGGAGATGTTAGGATGAGGCTTTTACACAGGATGTTCTAACCTGAACCTCTTGGGGATGGGTGGGGGGCGGGGAGTGAATACCTAAATATGTGCAAACGCCTTAGGGGATTCTAACTACCTTTCTGTCTCCTGCCCCCTTCCAGGTCTTTATTTATCTAGCTCAGAAGTGTCAAAAACCCATTTGTTATGAGGGCCGTATCTGACATAAATGAGACCTTGTTGGGCCGGGCTGTGTGTGTCATAAAATGTAATGCCAGGTAGCGGAGATATAAACTTTATAAAGAACTTTGCCAGGAGAAGATAATTCTGCTTTTGAATGCTAACTTGTTAAACTAATTATTTGAAAATATTATAATAATTTAACAAATGAAGTAGTTATATCTTTAAAAAAAATTTAATTGATGTTTGTACTCAATTTGGAATTGCTCTGTGGACAGAATATAAGAAAAAAAGGTAATTTTTCTGGCTTGGCTAGGTTGTTGTTTAGAGAATACAAGAGGAGGGCCCGCGATACTCGCGGGGGAGGGGGGGAGAAGAGCTCCGTCTCCTCCATCCCCCCCATCTCCTCGCGGCGGCGGCGAGGCCGGTGTAACCCCCCCCCGCCTGCCGGCTCCGGGGAGGAGGACGCGGCGGAGGTGAGGCCCGGCTTCCCCCGCCCGCCCGGCCTGCCTGCCGGCTCCGGGAAGGAGACGGCAGCGGCGGTGAGGCCCAGCTTCCCCCT
>NW_015175560.1:16219-21415 GCF_001447785.1 Gekko japonicus | reverse complement strand
TGGCTGGCCAGCCGGCTCTGGGGAGGCAGCGGCGGCGGCGGCGAGGCCTGGCTTCCTCCCCCCCCTCGCCTGCCAGCCCGCCGGCTGGCTCCGAGGCGTCGGCAGCGGCGTCGGCGTTGCAGAGCGTCTCCTGCGCATGCGCAGGAGACGCTCTTGCACTTTCGGGGGGATTTAAACATCCCCCCGAAATTTGATAAAACTTTTTGTATTTTTGTGCACACGTGGGGACTGGCCCACGTGTGCACAAACCTCCCCCGCCCCCCCAGCTGCCCCCTCCGTGCTGATTTAAGTATCCGCACGGAGGGGGCAACTTGGCTATTAGATATATAGATTTATAGCCTTGGTGTGTAAGATGTTCTTGTTGTAAAGTTATGTTATGCGTGTTCATTATCTTGAAAACCCAATAAATATATTGTTTAAAAAATAAACTTTATAAAGGACACAAACACAAAGGTTTTTTTTTTACTTAAAATAAAAACATGCTTAAAACATGAGCACTCTTGCAATATTTTGTTTATTTAACAGTGTCTGATAACTGACCCCTCTTGCTCTGAATTATCGCGTCAAAACGTCTGTGCTGTTCCAATCTTGAGTATGCTGTTCAGGTGTGTATCTGTAAGCTGCAAACCTACGATGACGCAGCAGCAGAACTGGAAGCAGCAGCAGAAGACAGCCAGTTCCACTGCGGGCCTGATAGAAGCCCTCTGGGAGCCTGGTTTGGCCCATGGGCCGCATGTTTGACACCCCTAGTTCAATGTTCAGGTTACACGGCAAGAAGGGAACGGGATTTCAATTATAAAGTCTAACTAAGCCAAACTAGGGTTCAGCTTTTGGGAAGAAGTCTTGGGGCTATTTTGAAGCCCGTGGACTCCACGGCGGCGAACAGATTACTTCTTTGAGTAATCGCAGCAACGACTCTTCTCTCCTTTGCAGGAACAAAACAAAATACAGAGCGATTCTGGTGGGTAGTTGTGTTGGTCTGAAGCACTGGAACAAAGTTTGAGTCCGGTGGCACGCTTAAGACCAACAGAGTTTTATTCAAGGTGTGAGCTTTTGTGTGCATCCACACTTCATCAGATACACTGAAATGGACGTTCCCAGTCCATACATATAGGTAGAGGGCAGCATTCCCTCTAAGCAGAGTAAGTGTGAGCCAGCTCACAGTTTTTTAGCCTCTGGCTCTAGCATTTTTTTGCCTCAGCTCAGCCAGGATGGCTCCAGAGCAAACTAACTGATGCCGCAGCCAAATTGCTCGCTCACAACTTTAATGCCAGCAGCTCACAAAGTAGAATGTTTGCTCACATGACTCTACAGCTTAGAGGGAGCATTGGGAGACGGTAAGCATAACAACAGGGTCTTGATTAATCACTCCCAGCATTCCTCAGTCAAGAAGGGTACATCTGCCCATCTAGCTCTGGGTTTGATATTTCCTTCACTATGTCCCCCCCCCCCGAATTAAACCCAAACAAATGGTGACCATATAAACTAAGCTTGTAATTCCAGTTTGCTCCTCTGTTATGTCCGCTGACCGCCACCAGGGGCCAGCAAATACTCCCGAGCTTGACTCTGTAGGAACAATGGGGACTAGACTCCTAGTCTGTCCACTTGGGACCCAATAGGACCGTGGCGGGAGATTTGAACCCACCAACGGGTCCTAGGGGAGTGTCCCCAGGTGTGTATATAGTTGGCCAGCCGGCCAGTAGTTGTTGTCTTTGTTGTGTACTAGTAAACCATGCTGATCACTACATCAGTCTCCGTGGTTTTTACATGCGTCTAACCCACTGTGGAAGGTCAGTAGTTCAGCAGTTCGAGACCCAGGTGCCGCATGATGGAGTGAGCTCCCATCTCTAGTTCCAGCTCCTGCCAACCTAGCAGTTGAAAGCAAGACATTGCAAGTAGATAAATAGGTACCACTTCGGTGGGAAGGTAACAGCGTTCCGTGCGCCTTGGTGTTTAGTCATGCCGGCCACATGACCACGGAAACGTCTTCGGACAGCGCTGGCTCTTCGGCTTGGAAACGGAGATGAGCACCGCAACCCTAGAGTCGGATTTGACTGGCTTTCGAGCAAGGGAACCTTTACCTTTTTAACCCACTACACTTCAATGGTGATGAGGATGGGATCCCGCTGAGCATTCCAGCCGGGCTGACGGGACTCTGCGAGGGAAGACAACGCACCGCTACCTACGCTCCTCAGATCGATGAGCAACGAGGGTGATCAAGCCGCTTCCCTGCCACAGCCGATCAGCACAATGGCCGTTGCTCCGCGATCAGGGCTGGTGCCACCATTTGATACAGCCCGTCCACAGCAATGGGGAGCCTGGATCACCGGCCTGAAGTCAGTCCTGATATTCTACTCAGGTGATGGACGAGGCCAGGAAGAAGGGCCTCCTACTCGGGTCCTGCGGGCCCGCCATCGTACAACTGGCCCAGTACCTACTCTCCCGCAAGAAGCTGGATGACTGCACCTTCGACGAGATCATCACTCCAGTCCAGAACCACTACGCGCCCAAGCCGTCGGAGATGACGTGCCACGTGGTGTTCCACCAGAGGAGTCAGCGAGGCCGCAAAACTGCCGCGGAGTTCCTTGAGGAGCTGCGCCGCCTGGCATCCAAGTGCAGATTCGGAGCACACTTGGACACGGCCCCCCTAGACGGTTTCGTCACAGGTCTCCGGGAGGAGAAGCTACGGCGACGCATAATGGAGGGTGAGACGGTCACGATAGCATCAGCCATCGCCACCGCCTGGGAAAGGTCCCACCCAGCAGCCGCCACCACGCACAAGGCCGCCCTCACTATGCCGGGCGACCCGGGGGGCGCAGAGGTCCACCGCACGCAAGCTCCGCACCGCACTCCAGCCTTGCACGTGAGCTCTGCACGCAAGCATCCCAGCTCAGCAGCCCTAGAGTGCGCCAGTTTGCTCCTCCCATCTGTTAAGCACTTTTTTATTATGCTGTATGCTAATTTGCTGCTCACCCTCTCCTATATGGAGCAGAGGTCCATCAGTGGCCATTAGCCACAAGGTATAGATAGGAACTCTCAGGCTGGGGCAAGGGATGCTCTGTACTCTTGGTGCTTGGGGGGGGGGTCAAAACAGTTTCCTAGTGTCCTGGCCCCACTGCTGGACCTCCTGATGGCACCTGGTATTTTTGGCCACCGTGTGACAGAGTGTTGATGGGCCATTGGCCTGATCCACCATTGGCTTCCCTTATGTTCTAATAATTCACTGCCACAGTAGGTGGTGGCAGCTACCAGCATGGACGGCTTCAAGAGGGGATTGGATAAGCATATGGAGCAGAGGTCCATCAGTGGCCATTAGCCACAAGGTATAGATAGGAACTCACAGGCTGGGGCAAGGGATGCTCTGTATTCTTGGTGCTTGGGGGGGGAGTCAAGAGTGGGAGGGCTTCTAGTGTCCTGGCCCCACTGCTGGACCTCCTGATGGCCCCTGGTATTTTTGGCCCCTGTGTGACAGAGTGTTGATGGGCCATTGGCCTGATCCAGCATTGGCTTCCCTTATGTTCTAATAATTCACTGCCACAGGAGGTGGTGGCAGCTACAAGCATGGACAGCTTCAAGAGGGGATTGGATAAACATATGGAGCAGAGGTCCATCCATGGCTATGAGCCACAAGGTATAGAGAGGAACTCTCAGGCTGCGGCAAGGGATGCTCTGTATTCTTGGTGCTTGGGGGGGTGCCCACAGTGGGAGGGCTCCTAGTGTCCTGGCCCCACTGCTGGACCTCCTGATGGCCCCTGGTGTTTTTGGCCGCTGTGTGACACAGAGTATTGGACTGGATGGGCCACTGGCCTGATCCAACACTGGCTTCTCTTCCGTTCTTATGTGTTCTTATATGTATGGACTCTCGGCCTGTGTTGGAAGCGAGTTCTGCAGTTGGGGACTGGGTGGCCAACCGCCTTCTTCTCTCGGGTTGCTGTCTGCGTGGACCACTTCCGTTGGCACGGCCGCGGACTTTCTTTTTAGCAACGGCGCGCCTCGACGCTGGAGTCTCCGCCGCGAAGAGCATGCAAAGAAGCCCGCAGCCTTCTTGCCGGGCCCTTCTCAGGAAAGCCCCACTGAACCCCCGCTGGGGTTACTCGGGAGCAAAGCAAACGTGCTCGGCGTGGCGCCGCACGGCCCGAGCAGCCCTTCGCTCCGGATTGTAGCAGCTCTTCTTTCTTGGCCGACAGCCCAGATCTCTCTCCGCTCTTCCCGGGTCCCTCCATTCGGTCCGCCTGCAATGCTCAAAAGCTGCCTATTTGCATTGATTTGCAATGGCAAAAAGCGCCAGGCCGGCCTTGTGGGGAAAAAAACCCGGACCAGCCCCCGCCCGCCGCCCTTTGCCAAAGCCCCCAACCTTTCAGTTTCCTTTCCTCCTCTTCCCGCTCCGCTATGCCTCCCCCCGCCCCGCCTTTCCCGAGAACTACAACTCCCGCCGTGCACGGCGCCGCGGCGCTTCCGCGTCCTTGTAGTCTTCTCGGGCCCCCCCCGCCGTTGGCACGCGGGGCCGTCCTCCGCGCGGGGGAACTACAATTCCCATGAAGCCGCGCGCGGCCTGGCCAGGGCTTCTCCGGCTCTGCCTTAGTTCCCTCGGCCGAACAGCTGATTGAGAAGCGGACAATGGCTGCAGCCGACGCGGGGCGTGGGGCGAAGGCGGGAGGCGAGCGGGGGGACGACAGGTAAGAGACCCCCACCCCACCCTGCGGGGCAGGGGCGATGGGGGTACCCCCGGGGGGGGGGGAAGAGAGAAGTGGGGCTCCGTCGCGCCCGGTTGCGAAGGGAGAGGCGTGGGAATGCAGTTGGCTAGCAACGCCGCGCTCGCACGTTGCCGGCTCTTCGCAGCAGATGCGTGCAAAAAGAACTCCCGAAGAGCCGTTAGCGGGAGTCAGGCCAAATGCCTGGGAGGTTCCCCCAAAGGGGTGGCCCTTTGCGGGCTTTATTCCTCGACATTCAGCGTTTCGCGGGTCGACTGCTCCTGCGCATGGAGGTTCCATGGAGCTAACATGGCTTGTTGTTCCTCGGGGTTTCTGCATTCGGGGGTAGACTGCTCCTGAGCATGGAGGTGCCATGGAGCTGTCATGGCTTGTTGTTCTTCGGGATTTCTGCATTCGGGGGTAGACTGCTCCTGAGCATGGAGGTGCCATGGAGCTAACATGGCTTGTTGTTCTTCGGGATTTCTGCATTCGGGGGTAGACTGCT
>NW_015175560.1:13551-15939 GCF_001447785.1 Gekko japonicus | reverse complement strand
TTGTTGTTCTTCGGTATTTCTGCATTCGGGTGTAGACTGCTCCTGAGCATGGAGGTGCCATGGAGCTATCATGGCTTGTTGTTCTTCGGGATTTCTGCATTCGGGGGTAGACTGCTCCTGAGCATGGAGGTGCCATGGAGCTATCATGGCTTGTTGTTCTTCGGGATTTCTGCATTCGGGGGTAGACTGCTCCTGAGCATGGAGGTGCCATGGAGCTATCATGGCTTGTTGTTCTTCGGGATTTCTGCATTCGGGGGTAGACTGCTCCTGAGCATGTGCCATGGAGCTATCATGGCTTGTTGTTCCTCGGCATTTTAACGTTCGGGGGTAGGCTGTTCCTGAGCGTGGAGGTTCCACTGAGCTAACATGACTTCTTGTTTGGTGTAGTGGTTAAGTGTGCGGACTCTGATCTGGGAGAACCGGGCTTGATTCCCCACTCTTCCACTTGCACCTGCTGATGTGACCTTGGGTCAGTCACAAGCTCTGGCACAGCTGTTCCTGAAAGAGCAGTTTGTGTCAGAGTTCTCTCAGCCCCACCCACCTCGCAGGGTGTCTGTGGTGGGGAGGGGAAGGGAAAGGAGTTTGTCAGCCGCTCTGAGACTCCAATTGAAGGGCGGGGTATAAATCTAATCTCTTCTTCTTCTTCTTCTTGTTCCTCCTCGGCATTTTAGCGTTCGGGAGGGGGGGGAGACTGCTCCTGAGCATGGAGGTTCCAGTGACACGGCAAAGTTGCCGGGGAGAGGCACAGATGGTGGGTGGATTATCCGGGTGTGATCACACCCCAACATCTGGGAAGTGGAGCGCACCCATATGGGGCTTACCGCCGACAATGCGCGTTAAAAAACTAGTACCTCCAAGGTACTAGTAAACGTTTGCCACGGGCTGCCTCCATATGCCCGTGGTGTGATTGCACTGGCGCGTGGCATTCCCCTCTGGTCCCTCATTTACCTGCTGGCGCCGAGGGAAGGACCCATGGTGGGCCGCCGACACGGCTGATCGCGGAATCGCAGATCAAACTGTGCCGGGGCAATTAGCCACGCCTCCCCCCTGCGATATCCGGCCCATGTGGCCGGGGCCTAACATGACTTCTTGTTCCTTCTTGGCATTTTAGCGTTCGGGGGGAGTTTTGATAAGAGGGAACATGGAGGTTCCACTGAGCTAACATCACTTCTTGTTCCTCCTCGGCATTTTAGCGTTCGGGGGGAGACTGCTCCTGAGCGTGGAGGTGCCATTGAACTTATCATGGCTTGTTGTTCGTTGGGATTTCTGAATTCGGGGGTAGACTGCTCCTAAGCATGGAGGTGCCATTGAGCTAACATGGCTTGTTGTTCCTCAAAATTTAGCATACGGGGTAGATTGCTCCTGAGCAGTGTTCCCTCTAAGCTGCGCTGGTGTGAGCTAGGTCACAGTTTTTGAGCCTCTGGCCTACACGTTTTTGTCTGAGCTCAGGAAGGATGGCTTCAGAGCAAACTGATTTATGCAGTATCCAGATAGACTGTGACTCAGCAAGATGCAGGCTTGGTTCCAAAGTAAGCAAAAAAACCAAACAAACCCCCACACCCTTTAGATCCAGGTGGGGTAGCCATGTTGGTCTGAAGCAGGCGAACAAAGTTTGATCCCAGTGGCCCCTTTAAGACCAACGAAGTTTTATTCAAGGTGTGAGCTTGCACACGAAAGCTTATACCATGAATGGTGGCTATCACCGAGCACTTTATGTGATTTAGAACGGGTTTTTAAATTGTATAATATGTTTTTAAAATGTATATACATTGTTATTTTTGTATTGTTGTTTTACTGTAGCAAGTTTATCTTGCCCTGTAAGCCGCCCTGAGCCCTATGGGGGAGGGCGGGGTATAAATCTGAGTAATCAATAAATAAATAATGCTAGTAGCTCACAACATAGCATTTTTGCCCACAGGACTCCACAGCTTAGAGGGAGCATTGCTCCGTGAGCATGGAGGTTCCGTTTAGCTATTGTGGCTTGTTGTTCCTCAGCATTTATCATTCAGGGATAGACTGCTCCTGAGCATGGAGATGCCAAACTGGAGAGCCAGTTTGGTGTAGTGGTTAAGTGCGCAGACTCTAATCTGGGAGAACCAGGTTTGATTCCCCACTCCTCCACTTGCACCTGGCTGGATGACCTTGGGCAAGCCGTAGTTTTGATAAGAACTGTCCTTGAAAAAGAGCCGTTTCTGTCAAGAGCTCTCTCAGCCCCTCCCTACCTCACAGGGCGTCTGTTGTGGGGAGGGGAAGGGAAAGGAGTTTGTAAGCCGCTCTGAGACACCTTTGGGTAGTGAAGGGCGGGGTATAAATCCAATCTCCTCTTCTTCTTCTTCCTGAGCATGGAGGTGCCATTTAGCTTTCATGTATTGTTGTTCCTCGGGATTT
>NW_015175560.1:2625-12910 GCF_001447785.1 Gekko japonicus | reverse complement strand
AGGATCTGGCCCTGGTCGCAGCAAGCTTTACCTCCCGGGGGCCTGGAATCACCAGGCGGTGTTGGGTCCCCGACTGAAGTGCTCTTGGGGGTATATGTGGGGAAAGGCGGTCCCTCAGGTAAGCAAAAATTTGTTTGCTTATTTAAGGCACTGTTGAGAATCAATATTGATATATCGTGTACACATTTATTTGTATTCTGGCAGCGCAGGCGAGCGCGATCTCATCAGTTCTCAGAAGCTAAGCAGGGTCGGCCTGGTTCAGGCTTGGATTGGGAGACCATCAAGGAAGTCGAGGGAGGAGGAGGAGAATAGTTGGTTTTATACCCCGCCCTTCACCTGGAGTCTCAGAGTGGCTTTCTCTATCCTCTTCGTTCTTCCCCTCCCCAGAACAGACGCCCTGTGAGGTAGGCGGGGCCGAGAGAGCTCTTTCGAGGACTGATCTGGAGAGAACAGCTCTGAGAGGCCTTGTGACTGAACCAAGGTCACCCAGCTGTCTGCATGTGGACGAGCGGGGAACCAAACCCCCTTCTCCAGATTAGAGTCTGCCGCTCTCAGCCACTACATCACCCTGGCTCTCATGCAGATCACATCTGTTTCCTCTTACCTCAGACGCCCTGTGGATGGAGTCGCCCTGAGCTGGTTGCAACTTGACAGCAAACAGCTATTATTATTTATAGTCTGGTTTTTGGAAATAAGCTCAAAGCCGCTCACTGTAGAAATGCACTAGCAAAGCTTTTGAGTGTGTATACGGAATTTCCCCTCGCGAACATCTGCTGTCAAAAGCGTAAGCGGCAGAGACCAATAAAACAAGTTGACCAGCCCCAAATGACTCCTATCAACGAACAATGTGTTGCGTGAAGATGGATGTTGTTCTTCTCTGCCTTGCTGCCGATCAGTTTAATTAGGTGACCCCAAAGTCTGAGTCTGGGAAACAAGAGGAAAATTAGAGATGTATGTCATGTCTTGGCGGGCGTCTTCTGGATAGGAGAGACTCCCTCAGTCCGATTGGGCAAAGGATCTGTTGATGAAGAACAGGATTTATACCCTGCCCTTCACTCGGACTCTCAGAGTGGCTTACAAACTCCTTTCCCTTCCCCTCCCCACAACAGACACCCTGTGAGGTAAAAGAAGAAGAAGAAGAAGAGATTGGATTTATACCCCACCCTTCACTACCCAAAGGTGTCTCAGAGCGGCTTACAAACTCCTTTCCCTTCCCCTCCCCACAACAGACGTAGGCAGGGCTGAGAGAGCTCTCTCGAAGACTGCCCTTGAGAGAAGAGCTCTGAGAGAACTGTGGCTTGACCGAGGTCATCCAGCAGCCTCAAGTGGAGAAGTGGGGAATCAAACCCGGTTCTCCCAGATTAGAGTCCACGCACTTAACCACGACACCAAACTGGCTTATGGATCTTATGGAAGGGGCTCTGGGTGAAATCCTCTCCAGGGGTTTCAGCCTTTACGCCTTAAAAAAAGGTTGGGAGTTGAAAGGGGCAGCTCTCTCTCCCATCTAGTTCCATTTCAGAGCATCTTCTGCAAAAGGAAGATGACCCCCTTCCCCCCTCCCGGAAAATGTCATACAAAAGGTTTTTTCTAGTATTGGACATTATGTATGCAAATATAAAAATGCACCTCACTTTTTTTTAATGGTGCACCTGGGGGGAAAAAACCTAGCCAGTTTGGTGTAGTGGTTCGGAGTGCAGACTCTAAACTGGGAGAACTGGGTTTGATTCCCCACTTCTCCTCATGTAGCCAGCTGGGTGACCTTGGGTTAGACACAGTTCTCTCAGAGTTGTTCTCTCAAGAGCAGTTTCTGTCAGAGCTCTCTCAGCCCCACCTACCTCACAGGGTCTCTGTTGTGGGAAGTGGAAGGGAAGGAGATTGTAAGCCACTCTAGTGAAGGACGGGGTATAATTCCAAACCCCCTCAGCCTCTACGTCCTCTGATTGGCCCTCCAGAGGAACTGGTTGGCCACCATGTGAGACAGGATGCTGGACTAGATGGACCACTGGTCCGATCCTGCAAGGCTCTTCTTATGTTCTTAAATCTCTGCTTCTGTATTCCCCCCCCCACCCGTTTATGCTTTCTGCCTTCAGTCCATTTAAAGCCGTTCCACAGGACCATTTTATTATGCAAATCTCCCCCACCCCAGCTCCTAATGCATCTGTTGTGAGTTTTGCATGCATGTAGGTACGCCAAGTTTGTACAAGGGTCTATCTGTGTTCCATTGCTTTTGACTGGCTGAAGTTTGGGGCTTTGCAGGGAGGTGACTTCATCCTAAAGACACTCAGAAGACTGTGTGTGTGCCTGCGCACATGGTATGTCATAACTCTTTATGTCTGACCTTCGACCCTTGTATGTCTATGAGGCCCCTCATCTATTGGCTGAGCTGTTGTGCTGTCATGGAATGGTCACCAACATTCCAACTTCAGGCGAGGAAGTGTTGAAACCCGTGCAGCTGTGCTGTTATAGACAGGAAAATAATTTTGGTTAGCGGGGCAACCCATAGACCAGGACAATGAGGGGAATCTTCGCTACTGACGTGAAGGAATGCAGAGCAGCTGGGAAACCAGAACTGCACAGCCGGCTTCAAAAGAACTGGGCAGCCCTTGGCCCGTGAGCTTCTCTTGGCAGCCTGTCGCTTGTTTTAACGATGTATAAACAGCTGAGATAGGATGGGCTGGAAACCCGAATAGGCAAATTGGAATTCTCGGCTGGATTTCCCCTGCAGGCATCCGATATTCCTCTTTCTCGGGCCATGATCTCTCCCTGTGTTCACGCTTTTCATGCTAAAAACAGAACATTCAGTTGGCACCTTTATTGCCTGTTTGCTTTCACGCAGAGGGACCCTTGCTGGAAATGCCTTGGCGGCAAGCAAATTTCTGGGACGGCTGCCTCTGTCGTTTTTCTGGAGGTGAGCAAAAAGTCCCCGCCTGTATCTGCTGAGCCAGCGCAAAGCCAAGCTGCCTTTCCTTCTCACGGGCTGGGAATTTAATCCACAGGAAGGGGTTAACCTTAGTGGAGGGGTTAAAACCTGCCAAGGCCTGACCGGTGTACTCTTTCACATGCACACCTGCAGAATCTCTTCCGAGGGCTGAGTTCCAAGGCCGAGATGGCACCCGGTAGGTGTCACCGCAAGCAGCAGCCCCCCATAAATGTGGTGTGATGCTCACCAGCCTGTGGCGAGTTTTCCTGTCCCCTCGAAGTGCCGGTTTGAGAGCCAGTTTGGTGGCTCCCCTTGAGAGCCAGTGTGGTGTAGTGGTTAAGGGACTCTAATCTGGGAGAACCGGGTTTGATTCCCCACTCCTCCACATAGAGATGTAAAATTTCCGGAAATTTTGAAGCTCGGAAAAAACCCCGTTTTTCCCCCCGGGTTTTTTCGGGAAAAAACGGAAATTTTCGGAAAAATTGAAAAAAATGCTACATTAGCATTTCTTTTGTCTTTTCTAGATTGAAAGTCATTCTGTTACTTTAGGAACAGAAAATATGACTATGGACATTTTTATTTGGCATGAAATTATCACAACTAGTATATTAAAAATATAGTGTATCCAAACAATTATTACAAACAGAATACCCACCCACATGCAAAAACAAAACTGAAACCTTTTATTTTCTTCTGACAATCGCACCTCCTAAAGGAAGAAATGCATCTTGTTCTTGCATTGGAGAGTTCAGTTTGTAACCTAGGACTTTCTTTTCTTTTTTCAATTTTTCCAATTTTTTGGAAAAAAACAAAAAATCTTTTCCCGAATTTTTCCGGTTTTTTTCCAGGCCTTCACATCTCTACCTCCACATGCAGCTGCTGGTGTGACCTTGGGTCAGTCACGAGTTCTTTCAGGGCTGTTCTCTCTTCACATGTTCATGACGACTTTGGGCGCGGTCTCGGTTTTGAAGACCTGCCCCGGGTGTGTTTTGAAAAGAGAAAAGAACGAAGGATTTGAACCACAACAGGTGAAGGCGGTGGTGCGTCCCCCCCCCCCCAGAAGGTTAATCCCCCAAAGGGGATCGAATTCCAGGCAAGCTGCAAACTATTCAGAGGGGAGCTAATTATTTACTGTGTTTCCAGCCTTTCCTTCCTTGTAAGGAGTTTGGAGTCGTGGCGCAGTGTTCCCTCTAAGCTGAGTTGGTGTGAGCTAGCTCACAGTTCTTTAGCCTCCGGCTCACATCTTTTTGTCTTAGCTCAGGAAGGAGGGCTCCAGAGCAAACTGATTTATGCAATAGCCAAATTGCTCACTCACAACTTTAATTCTGCTCACAAAGCAGAATTTTTGCTCACAAGACTCCACAGCTTAGAGGGAACATTGTTCGGCCTCATCCTCACGACAGACCTGCGAGGCGAACAGAGCGTGAGACGGGAGAGGTGAAAGTCCTACAGAGTGCAGAACTCTTATCCTTGAGAATTTCAGTCTGTTTCTTTCTTTTTTAAAATAATCTTTGACATTAATGAGGCTACGTTCCAGGCACAGCTCCAAATCCCAACTGCTCCACACAATGGGGACAAAATTACTATTTCTTGTTTCTCAGCAACAGTTTGAATGGTGGGAAAAAGTTGTGCCGCGAGGGAAGTGTTTCCTGGAGAGACCGTACCCGTATTTTGTGTAGCAGACGCGCCCGACAGCTGCAGCGTGATTGTGGAAAGGCTCTTTAGAATCCCTGACTATTGTTGTGCTAAGGTGGAAATAACTCTTTGGGGACCCTGCTAAGAGCTGGTGTGGGAGGACTCGGGAGATAACGCTTTTGAATGCCTGCTCTGCTACAAAGCTTGCTGGGCGACTTCGGGCCAGTCATTCTCTGTGTAACCTACCTCACAGGGTTGTTGTGAAGGTGGAAAAGACAACAGGTGGACTAGATAGAACAGAGTGTGAGTCAAGTGGCACCTTTAAGATCAATGTAGAGAGTCAGTTTGGCGTTGTGGTTGAATGTGCGGACTCTAGGACTCTCATCTGGGAGAACCGGGTTTGATTCCCCACTCCTCCACTTGCACCTGGCTGGATGGCCTTGGGCAAGCCATGGTTCTGGCACAGCTGTTCTCTCAAGGACAGTTCTGGAAAGAGCTCTCTCAGCCCCACCTCCCTCACAGGGTGTCTGTTGTGGGGAGGGGAAGGGAAAGGAGATGGTAAGCTGCTCTGAGACTCCCGAGTGAAGGGTGGAATATAAATCCAATCTCTTCTTCTTCTTAATTCTGGTACTTCTTCCAGGGGAACAGAGTTTGGGTCCAGTGGCACCTTCAAGACCAACAAAGTTTAATTGTGGGTATAAGCTTTTTGTGTGCATGCGCACTTAGAATCATAGAATGTTAGAGTTGGAAGGGACCTTGCAGGTCATCTAGTCCAACCCCCTGCACTCTGCAGGAGCATAGCTGAAAGATAGCCCTACATACCTACAACATACCCGATGCACTTCTCTGGATAGTTTAGATAGCAAAAGGCACTTCTAGCTCTCTGGAAAACGGAGTGGTTTCTAAAAAAAAAAACCTCCCCCAGGCAACACAGTTGCTGTAGATTAACAGAAGCTAAATTTCTACAGAGATGATAACCGTGTGTTTGGGCTATTTCACTTTAGCTTGGAGACAGGGGCGCACATGATTTGAATTCCCCACACATGGTTGCCAGCCTCTAGGTGGTGCCTGAGGGGCCACGGTGGCTCAGAGGTTAAGATGCTGAGCTGTGGACCGGGAGGTCGGTAGCTCGAGACCCGAGTGCTGCGTGACGGAGTGAGCTCCCGTCTCTGGTCCCAGCTCCTGCCAGCCTAGCAGTTCGAAAGCAAGAAATTGCAAGTAGATAAATAGGTGCCGCTTCAGAGGGAAAGTAATAGCGTTCTGTGCGCTTCAGCTTTTAGTCATGCCGGGCACACGACCACGGAAATGTCTTCGGACAGCGCTGTCTCTTCGGCTTGGAAATGGAGATGAGCACCGCAACCCTAGAGTCGGATTCGACTGGCTGTCGAGCAAGGGAACCTTTACCTGTACCTATCTCTCAGGGCTGGCACTTCCTTCTTGTCAGGTTGCTGTGAGTCGGGGCGAGTGTAAAGTCAGTGGCTTAAACTGGCAATTTCCCGAAGAAAAGCCTGTTTGTGGTATCTGACTGCTGCTGGAGTTTTTGGCCACTAGAGGGCAGCATAAGCATCCCGTTGTGCTGAATGGATGCGAAGCCAGCCCGTCATGACCCTCCAGGAAAGAATAGTGACTGAAATGTTAACAGTTCCCATTTCACTCTGTCCAAATAGTCCTTCAGTGCTCCAGAATTGAGTGTGAATTTGGAAAGCAACCTCACATGACTCAATGTATGTGGGGCTGGTTAGGCAGAGGGAGCGTGACGGACCCAAGGTCACATGCTAAACTTCGTGGTAAAGTGGGGATTCGAACCTGGGGCTCCCAGACCCGAGTTGAACACTCTAACCCAGGGGTGTCAAACATACGATCTGCCTAAGTTCACAGAATCAGCATGGCCATCTGACAGCAATGCTAAGTTTGTGTGTGTGTGTGGGGGGGAAAGGACTCTTTCAAGACCTGCTCTTTCAAGGACGGCTCTTGTCAGAACTATGGCTTGCCCAAGGTCATTCAGCAGCTGCATGTGGAGGAGTGGGGAATCAAACCCAGTTCTGCCCAGATTAGAGTCTGCGCACTTCACCACTACACCAGACTGGCAGATCATGAGGAGGGAGGGCAGGAAGGGTTGCCCCAGTGCTTAATTCTTGTGGCCGTTTCTTACACGCCCAGGGAAACACTGATCGTTACTTTGGGGTCAGGAAGCAATTTTTCTCCAGGCTAGTTTGGCTGGAGATCCTAGATGTTTTTGTCATCTTCCGGGGGTCACTGGTGGTGTGTGTGTGGGGGAGGTATTTGAATTTCCTGCATTGTGCAGGGGTTGGAATAGATTACCCTGGAGGTCCCTTCCAACTCTATGATTCTATTTGGCCCATGGATGAGAACTGGCCTGTTCAGGGCTCTTACCAGTTTGGTGTATTGGTTCAGTGATCGGAGAGAACCGGGTTTGATTCCCCACACCTTCACATGGAGCTGCTGGTTTGACCTTGGGTCAGTCACAAGTTCTTTCAGAGCTGTTTCTGTCAGAGCTCTCTCAGCCCCGCCTACCTCACAGCGCAATGTTCCCTCTAAGCTGTGGAGTCTTGTGAGCAAAAATTCTACTTTGTGAGCTACCGGCATTAAAGTTGTGAGCGAGCGATTTGGCTACTGCATACATTAGTCTGCTCTGGAGCCATTCTTCTTCCTAAGTTGATGTGTGAGCCAGAGGCTAAAGAACTGTGAGCTAGCTCACACTAACTCAGCTTAGAGGGAACACTGCTCACAGGGGTGTCTGTTGTGGGGAGGGGAAGGGAAAGGAGATTGTAAGCCACTCTGAGACTCGTTTGGGTAGTGAAGGGCGGGGTATAAATTCAATCTCCTTCTCCTCCTCCATCTGGTCCGCAAGCAACCTTTTTATTGCCAGAGGACAGATGCTGTGCATTATATCCCTGCATACTGTCCCAGTGCTAATGAACTAGCTCAAAATGATGGTCACAGTCAATGATCCCTCTAAGCTGTGGAGTCTTGTGAGCAAAAATTCTTCTTTCTGAGCTACTGGCATTAAAGTTGTGAGTGAGCGATTTGACTACTGCATAAATTAGTTTGCTCTGGAGCCCTCCTTCCTGAGCGGAGACAAAAATGTGTGAGCCGGAGGTTAAAAATCTGTGAGCTAGCTCACACTAACTCAGCTTAGAGGGAACTCTGGTCACAGTTACTAAACAATCCAGAAGAAAATGGAAAACTGTATAGTGATTGCGCTTAAGAAGTTTTTTAAACAGCAATTATTATATAATCATAATACAAAAAGTGAATACAAAATAGAGTTAACAATGTAATAGAGTTGTTAACGATAATCTCCAGAATATTCAACCATTTCGACATGTTTCTTCTTCCCAATGAAGATGAAGAGCTTTATAAAATATATACAATGACAATGCTAATGAAGAATCTTTGGTAACTGTACCCTGTAAAGCCGCCTTGAGTCCGCTTGTCAGGCAAGGCGGGGTATAAATACGAACAAACAAACAATAAATAATAAAATAACAATGTTGTAATAAATAATTCCTTACATGTAGCGTCTCTGGTCAGTTTTTCAACTGGTAAATACCATTAATTTTCACTGATGTGTCTACAAAATACAATCGTCTCATTATTATTTATAATCATACAATTCATTAGTATTAAAATATTTAATAATAACAATACCTTGGATATACACTCAACCATGACATTATTGGAACAAGAGCTAACAATAGTTCTCAATGGGCAAAGTGCTGTGGAATGCCTTAACAGGTGTCTTTCATCACAATCTCTTTTACCAACTCATCCAAGTGTAAGTATGCATACTGTAAAGACTTATCACTAATGACTACAGGATCTTCCTAAAGGCTATAAGCACACTAATGAAGACAGAGTCAGGTGGGGTAGCCACGTTGAGAGCTTTGGTTCTCAAAAGCTTCTAACCCCAAAATCTTGTTGGTGGTCTCTAAGATGCTACTGGACCGGAATGTAGCTGTAAAGAATGATGTGCACGATTCCCAATATTTCCTTCCCTGGAATTTCTGAAGTGCTTGTCTTCCCAAGGTTTCAACAATGTTTCAAGGTTTTTAAAGATGAAAAGAGAGAGAGAAGAAGAGATTGGATTTATACCCTGCCCTTTACTTGGAGTCTCAGAGCAGCTTACAATCTCCTTTCCCTTCCCCTCCCCACGACAGACACCCTGTAAGGTAGGCGGGGCTGAGGGAGCTCTCTCGAGGACTGCCCTTGAGAGAACAGCGCTGAGGCAACTTGTGACTGACCCAAGGTCACACCAGCAGCTGCGTGTGGAGGAGTGGGAAATCAAACCTGGTTCTCCCAGATCAGAATCCGCACTCTTAACCACGACACCAAACCGGCTCTCAGATCTTAACGGAGAACTTGTTGTGCTGTTTTTAAATTGGCAATATCTCTTTCTCCTCCTCCCTTTCCTTCTCTGGGCCTGCCGGGGCTCCAGTCTTTGCAGCAGACGCTTGGATTTGTTTTCCATCACAAGGTTAGGTCATAAGATTGTGTAACCTACCTCTGGAGGCAAACATGCAGGGGACTTGCTGAGGAGGCAGAGGCCGGGTGTCGGAGGAGGCAGCTATTCTTAGCCGGCTTGAGGGCTGGGAGTTGGCTTTTCCAGAGCGGTCTCCTGCGGGAACTTTTGGCGTCACATCTTCCTCCAAGGAGTTCTGGCTTAGCAGTGGGAGAATCCCTGGTTGGGGTGCCACAGATCTCGGGGGGGGGGAGCCTGGGGGTGCCAACTCTGGGTGGGGAAATTTCTGGAGATTTTGGGGGGTGGAGGCTGGAGACGAATGGAATATTTGCTTAATATAGCAGGGCGCACCCAGTCACAGAAGCGTGGTCTTGTGTGCGGTAAATAAGTTCCCAAGAGGTATATTGCAAAAAGGAAAACATTTATGCAAGTAGATTCAGTTCATATTTGGGTTGTGGTCGAAAGGAGAGAGAGAGAGAGAAGCCTGATCAGTTTGGTGCCAGTTTGGTGTAGCGGTTAAGAGCAGCAGACTCTGATCTGGGAGAACCGGGTTTGATTCCCCACTCCTCCACATGCAGCTGCTGGTGTGACCTTGGGTCAGTCACAAGTTGCTTCAGCGCTGTTCTCTCAAGGGCAGTCCTCGAGAGAGCTCCCTCAGCCCCGCCTACCTTACAGGGTGTCTGTCGTGGGGAGGGGAAGGGAAAGGAGATTGTAAGCTGCTCTGAGACTCCAAGTAAAGGGCAGGGTATAAATCCAATCTCTTCTTCTCTCTCTCTTTTCATCTTTAAAAACCTTGAAACATTATTGAAACCTTGGGAAGACAAGCACTTCAGAAATTCCAGGGAAGGAAATATTGGGAATCGTGCACATCATTCTTTACAGCTACATTCCGGTCCAGTAGCATCTTAGAGACCACCAACAAGATTTTGGGGTTAGAAGCTTTTGAGAACCAAAGCTCTCAACGTGGCTACCCCACCTGACTCTGTCTTCATTAGTGTGCTTATAGCCTTTAGGAAGATCCTGTAGTCATTAGTGATAAGTCTTTACATTATGCATACTTACACTTGGATGAGTTGGTATAAGAGATTGTGATGAAAGACACCTGTTAAGGCATTCCACAGCACTTTGCCCATTGAGAACTATTGTAAGCTCTTGTTCCAATAATGTCATGGTTGAGTGTATATCCAAGGTATTGTTATTATTAAATATTTTAATACTAATGAATTGTATGATTATAAATAATAATG
>NW_015175560.1:0-2550 GCF_001447785.1 Gekko japonicus | reverse complement strand
GGAAGAATGCTGTTCCCTAACGCAAGTGGTCAGCTAAATCAGGCCTGTGGAAGTCTGAGGGCCTTGTCTGTACAGGATGGAGCTCTACGTGCCTCTGACCCCATGAAGGGCCCTGTTGAGAAGTGACATTCAACAAAGAGTACGGGACAAGAGGGAGGGTTCAGAGATCAGCTCCCAGGTTAAGATCCAAGAGAGGAGGAGCTGCGGTGGCTCAAGTGGTTAAGACGCTGAACTGCAGGCTGTGGAAGGTCGGTAGTTCAGCAGTTCGAGACCCGAGTGTGCCGCATGACGGAGTGAGCTCCCGTCTCTAGTTCCAGCTCCTGCCAACCTAGCGGTTCGAAAGCAAGAAATTGCAAGTAGTTAAATAGGTACCACTTCAGTAGGAAGATAACAAGAACCAAGAGAGGCATCCCGTTCAACGATGTAACACGCATACACAGTTAGAGCAATGTGGCACCCTCCCAATGTCTGGGCATGCTGAGTTGCTTGCTCCAGGAGAAAAGAAGAAGAAGGGATCGGATTTATACCCCGCCCTTCACTACCCAAAGGAGTCTCAGAGCGGCTTACAAACTCCTTTCCCTTCCCCTCTCCACAACAGGCACCCTGTGAGGTAGGCAGGGCTGAGAGAGCTCTTGACAGAAACTGCCCTTTTTTCAAGAACAGCTCTTATCAGAACTATGGCTTGCCCAAGGTCATCCAGCAGGTGCGAGTGGAGGAGTGGGGAATCAAACCCGGTTCTCCCAGATTAGAGTCCGGGCGCCTCTTTCTCCTTTTGACTGCAACCCAAATGTGAACTGGATCGACTTGAATAAATGTTTACTGTTTGCAATACAGCAGTGGGGAGGACGTGGTTTGGGGGCGTGTAACACCCGTCGCGCCCGCTCTCCAGAGCATGCCTTTTCTCCAAGGGATCTGTTGCAGTTTTGTGTGGTCTCCAGTCACCGCCTGCAGGTTGGCAACTCTAGGGGGGACCCTGGGCTTTCTAGGGAAGCATGAAGCGGTTGCGGCTTTGGGAGTCTAGGAGGGTCTGGGCCCAGGGCGAGGCTCCTTGGGCGTATTCCTCCTCTGAATATTCAGTTTGGATTAAAACAAAGCCAGCCTCTCTTGCCCTTTGGCATAAGGGACAACACGCGTGCCTAGAGATGTAAAATTTCCGGAAATTTTGAAGCTTGGGAAAAAGCCCAGGTTTTTTCCGGGGGGGAAACGGAAATTTTCAGGAAAATTGAAAAAAAATGCTACATTAGCACTTCTTTTTTCTTTTACAAATTGAAAGTAATTCTGTTACTTTAGGAACATAAAACATGACTATGGACATTTTACTTGGCATGAAATTAGCACAACTAGCATATTAAAAATATAGTGTATCCAAACAATTATTACAAACAGAATACCCACCCACATGCAAAAACAAAACTGAAACCTTTTTCTTTCCTTGTAACAATAGCACTTCCTAAAGGAAGAAATGCATCTTGTTCTTGCATTGGAGAGTTCAGTTGGTAACCTAGGACTTGCTTGTCCTCAGTTCACAGAAATTATGTATAAATCCAATCTCCTCTTCTTCCCCCCCCCCCCAGGGTGTCTGTTGTGGGGAAGGGAAGGTGATTGTAAGCCGCTTTGAAACTCCAAGTGAAGGGTGGGGTATAAATCCAACTCTTCTCCGGATCGAAAGAATGCTGTTCCCTAACGCAAGTGGTCAGCTAAATCAGGCCTGTGGAAGTCTGAGGTCCTTGTCTGTACAGGAGGGAGCTCTACGTTCTTACTTTGAATAAAACTTCGTTGGTCTTAAAGGTGCTGCTGGCCTCTGTATTTGTCCAGGAGTTTGTTATTGTCTCCCACTTGGAAATAAGATCGTTTCCCCATGTTGGTCGGCACCGGTCAGGCAGGGGAACGCGTCCTTTCTCTTCCTTCATAGAATCACGAACAGGAGTTCCATGAAAAAAGCAGCAACTGAAGCTTTCGACTGAACACATGGAAGCTATTGGAGGGGCTGTGGCTCAGTGGAAGAGCCCCTGCTTTTGGATCAGTGGAAGAGCTCTTGCTTTGCATGCAGAAGGTCCCAGGTTCAATCCCCAGAATCTCCAGTTTAAAAGGACTGGCAGTAGGTGAAGGGAAAGACCTCTCTGCCTGAGACCTCGGAGAGCCCCTGCCTACCAAGGGTCTGATCATGTGCACATATAGTCCAATACATCAGGGAGAGGGTAGGAACAAATAATCGAAAGCCAATCTCCTCCTTTGGGCTGCAGCTCAGTGGAAAGGCCTCTGCGTTGCATGCAGAAGGTCCCAGGTTCAATCCCCGGCATCGCCAGTTAGAAAGGACCAGGCAGGCCTCCAGTTAGAAAGGCCTCTGCCTGCGAGCCTGGAAAGCCGCTGCCAGTCTGAGTAGACAATTGCAGAATCATAGAGTTGGAAGGGACCTCCAGGGTCATCTAGTCCAACCCCCCCCCACAATGGGGGAAGTTCAGAAATACCTTCCCCTCCACACCTCCAGTGCCCAGAAGATGACAAAAAGAAATCCCTCAATGATCTCCAGCCAAACCGGCCTGGAGGAAA
>NW_015175559.1:11739-34106 GCF_001447785.1 Gekko japonicus | reverse complement strand
TGATATCATCAAGCTTAATGCAGAATATAATCAAAACATTAACTGGCATAAGAAAACTATCTGACCACTCTGCAGTCTGGTTAGATTTTAATATTCTTACAGACGAACCAACTACATACACATGGAGGTTTAATATTATCTTATTAACCAGTAGTAAGGGGGATATGCATTCAAGAGATGGCTAGATTAAAGACGCATCTTAACAGCAAAAGAATACAGGCAGAAATAGGAGAATTAGAAGCAAGGCATAAAAAAACTGGATCAAAAAAGGTTTACAAGGATTTGGTAAATAAAAGGAAGGAATTAGATGTTTTACAGATAGACACCATAACTAAAGAGCTGCTGTATTTAAAACAGAAATACTATGAATTTGGCAAGAAGAGTCCCAAGTTATTAGCAAGTAATTTGAGAAAACATAATAATAGAAACAGAATATCAATGATAGAATGCAACAATAAAAATACATAATACGGAACAAATATCTGAGCAATTTCCTAAATATTTTGAAAAATTATATAATAAAATCCATCTGAGGAAAAAATTGATGAATATTTACAAAAACTGAATATTCCTGAACTAAAAAGTGAGCACAACAATATTTTAAACAAACCAATTGAAAGCAGAGAAATAGATAAGGTTATTTAAAACATTTAAAATGGAAAATCTCCAGGCATAGATGGTTATGGCTCAGAATTTTACAAACAATTCAGAGTTTTATGACAAAATTATTTAAACAAATAATGAACGATAAACAAGCACCACACTCATGGGAAGACACAAGAATTAAAGTGATTTTAAAGCCTGGTAAACAAACATACCAACTAGACTCATATCTACCAATAGCATTTTTGAACCAAGATGCAAAAATCATCACTGCTGTCCTTGTGTCTAGACTGAGTACTATAACTGAGAATTATGTTTCTCCAGACCAATCGGGTTTTGTACCCCAAAGGCAAATAGCAGGTCCAACATGTAGAATATTAAATGCCATTTACGTTAGTAAATAAAAAAAATCAGACACCATTAGCCATAGCATCTCTTGATGCACAGAAAGCTTTTGATCATTTGGAATGGGATTTTATCATTAGAAAATTAATTTATTAAATTTATCATAAGAAAATTAAATATCGGGCAATACTTTTTGAATGCAATTTAGTCAGTATATCAAAAGTCCAAAGCCAGAGTACGAATAAATGGTTTTGCTTCTGCTAGTTTCCCCTTGACTAGAGGAACTAAACAGGGCTGCCCTTTGTCACCCTTGCTTTTTATCCTTTCATTTGAACCTCTGGCAATTGCAATAAGGGCTAATAAGCAAATTCAAGGCCTAGAGATAAATGGATTTGTACATACAATTAATATGTTTGCAGATGATGTAGCTGTATTAATTGTAAATCCTAAAGAAGCACTACCTGAATTAATGAAGGAGATCTGTAATTGTGGAAGCATTGCAGGATTACATATTAATTATAAGAATTCTGGAATACTATACATAAATATGAACCAAAAAATGCAACTTGAAATTCGAAATGAGTTAGGATTCTCCATACATCATAAATCATTCAAATATTTAGGAGTTACTATCCCAAAGAATCTAAATAAATCACAGCAGCTAAACTTCCATCTGGTTATTCTACAAATAAGAAGAGATAATAAAATATGACCCAGTTACAGTTGACAATTATGGGTAGAATCAACACTATCAAAATGACGGCACTCCCAAAATTAAATTATTTTTTCAAACTCTTCCCATATATATCATATTTCTGAGTGCCAGAAAATCAGGAGTAATTTCAGTTTCCAGAAAAGTTCCAAAATTCAATTTCCACCTCTTAATCTGAATTGACCTTGGCAAAACCTATTTCTGACTTTTCTTTTTTTAAAAAAACACCATTGCTATCCCAAACTGCACTGTTGGACACAATTGATTTCTTTCTTGGGTTGCTCAGCCTTCCTTAAAGAGTTTGTAGGAGGTTTTAGGCCAGTTTGGTGCAGTGGTTAAGAGTATGGATTCTAATCTGGGAGAACCAGGTTTGATTCCCCACTTATCCACATAAAATTAATAGTCGTTAAATATGGCAGATGATACAGTACTACAAGACCCTGAAGTGAGAATTGGTGAATAAAAATCTGTGTTAACAATTGCAAGAGGACTGGGGAGTTGTATTAGTTTTGGATAAATTAATTCAGAATAATGAATGTGCGAGCCAGGATTGGTATGTAACTTCAGTCCCTGCACTCTGGGATGTTGGGTGGGTTCTGGCCTACCAGTATTACATATCTGAAATAAAATACACCAATTAACATATCAGTTTCTGGAGCCACTGCATACATTGAGAGGAGATAAAATAACCTTTTTATCTGTGTTAATGTGGCATTAATAGTTGTTAAATATGGCAGATGATACAGCACTACAAGGCCCTGAAGTGAGAATTGGTGAATAAAAATCTGTGTTAACAATTGCAAGAGGACTGGGGAGTTGTATTAGTTTTGGATAAATTAATTCAGAATAATGAATGTGCGAGCCAGGATTGGTATGTAACTTCAGTCCCTGCACTCTGGGATGTTGGGTGGGTTCTGGTTAATCTCTCTATATAATAATGCTGTTTTAAAGTGGCAACATTCCATGTGCTCCCATTGGCTGTGCAATGCCCTCCCTCAGCCATTGGCCCCTCAGCCGCCACTCAAGAGTACTCGCATGCCATTGGCCGGGTGCTGGGTCTGCTCCTGTTCCCCCCCACTCCCCCTTCAGCCACTGTGCCCTGTCAGAATTCCTGGCAAATGGCTTTCTCTCTTGACGCAGACACTTGCTTGCGTCCTGTGTGGGAGTAACTTTTTCCTCAGTGGCTGTTGGTAGGTGTAACGAAATGGCAGTTACCTGAGTTTGTAAAATGGCTGCTGTCTGTGGTTGCTTGTTTAAAATGTTCCGCCATAAGGTTTAATCGAGTTGTAGTTCCATAGAGGGGCCTGTAGGGGTATCACTCACCGAGTTGAATGGGGCATCCTCATCTGCTGGCCTACAGTTCCCAGCTGCCCCAAGGCAGAAAAGGGTGGGAAAACAGGGACTGTCCCAACACGTGGGGCGTCAGGAGTAAAATGTCTGAGGTGAATCAAATATAACTCTGAGGTCATCTCTCCTATATAATAATCCTGTTTTGGGGTGGCAAGATTCCATGCTCTCCCTCAGCCATTGGACTGTCAGCCGTCACTCAAGAGTACTCGCTTGCCATTGGCCGGGTGCCTGCTCTGCTCCTCTCCCTGCCCACTCCCCCTTCAGCCACTGTGCCCTGTCAGAATTACTGGCAAACAGCTTTCTCTCTTGACGAAGATGCTTTTCCTGTGTGGGAATAACTGTTCCCTCAGTGGCTGTTTAACCCCTGTTGATTTATGTCCTGTTGGTTCATAGTGTGTGCTTACACCTACAGTGTGTGTGTGCCCCATAACTGTGTAAATAGTTAGATAAATTATTTTATTTGGGCTAATAATCTGTGTTGTGCTCTGACCACATAGTCTCCCACGCTCTGCACAATAACAAAGGGAGGGGGTGCCCAAGGAGGCAAAGAAAGGTTGCCAACTTTCCTGGGATTCCCCAAAGATTGTGGATTCCATCTCCAAATAGGGAGATTTCTCAGCTCAGCTGTGGAAGTGAGTCTTAGTGTCCCTCTAAAAAGGCAGTGACAATTCAGTGAGTGGCAGCAGCGAACTTAAGGAGTGAGATACACCCACAGGACAAGGGTGGGAGGTGAACAGCTGAGTTGTAAACTGGAGCCCATTTCGCCACAGTGGGCAACCAAGCTTGGTTCAGACAAAGAAAGGAACCCCTCCGCAGGCCTTTGTGAGGAACTCATTGGGGCCAGTCCTGACTAGGGTTGCCAGCTCCAGGCAGGGAGATTCCTGGAGATTTTTTGGTAGAATCTATGGAAGCCAAGGTTTGGAGAAGGGAGAGGTCTCAGCTGAACAGAATGCCATAAAGCCCACCTTCCAAAGCAGTTATTTTCTCCGGGTGGGGGGGAGAGATCTTTTGTCTGGAGTTCAGTTGTGATACCTGGTGATCTTCAGGCTCCACCTGGAGGTTGGCTACCCTAGGTATAGCAGTCAGTGCTTCAGAGCAGGGTTTCTGAGATCCAGTTTCTTGCTGTAGAAGCTGAGTGGGTGATTTTGGAGCAGTCACAGGCTTTCTGCCTAACCTACCTCACAGGGTTGTTGTGTAAGTCAAAAGGGGGAGAGGATCTGCTTTGGTCCCCATTGCAGAGAAAGACTACTTTTCCTCCTAGGAAACCATTGTTGCCAATCTCCAGGTGAGGGCTGGAGATCATTCAGAATTACAACTGCTCTCCAGGAGGGAGGGAGGGCAGAAGCCAGCTGCAGTTAGAGGGACAGATAACAGTACATTGATGGTTAACTGAGAAGCAGAATTTTTGCTCACAAGACTCCACAGCTTAGAGGGAGCAATTGAGGGTGCCCAATTGTAGAAATCTCCATGGAGACCTGTGTGCTGCATTTTCTGGCTCTCATTGTGTGACTTTGGACACCAGGTATTGTGTAACATAAGGTATGTGAGACTTTACTTCCACATTTGTGCCTTTCTATTCCATACTCCTAATATGTACTTAACCTGCCTCCAGCCTATTCATTCATTACACATCACATCTTTCTAGAGCTTGTTGTATTGCCTTCACAATGGGCTTTACTGCTAGTAAGGCATATTGTGATGACGTTCTTTGTAAGTATGGATATGTTATGGATTTTGGATGTTATTCATTTTTCATCTGAGTAAATCGTCCCAAGGAAAATGAGTTTCCATTCTCCATGGAACAGAAGAGGTTAGCTGCATATCAGTAGATTTTCTGTATTTTGGAGTATTTCCCCCCCCAACTTGACTACTCTTTCTCATCTTTCAAAGTCCTGCTTCAGGTGCCCATGCAGTCTGAGGCTGGCTGGGTGGCACCCTGCAGCTGGGCGATGCTATGTGAGTTGCCTGGCTGGGCCAGCATGGTGGCTATCATGTTCACAAGACCAGCCCTAAATAGCAGAGAGGAAAATGGCTGTTCTCTGAGGGATGGAGTATGGTTGGGGGGGGGGAGAGATCAATCAAGACAGGGAGCAAAGATGTACCTGTGCTGTGCTAGTCTGTGTAGAAATTGGGAGAGAAGAAGGAAGGATCCAGTGTGTGGGGAGCCTTAACTGCAGTCCAGTAGATGTCCAGGATCGGACACAGATTTTTGGCTCTGAAGCCCATCTAGTTATACTATTATAAATCCAATCTTCTCCTCCTCCTCTTCCTCCTCCTCTTCTTCTTCTTCCTCCTCCTCCTCTTCTTCTTTCTCTGTGGAGTCAAGGGGGCAGTGTGCACTCAACCACACTCAACCACAGACCGTGTAGGGTGAGTTGAGCCAGTCATTCTCCAGCAGCCCAGCCTACCTAACAGGGTTATGGGGAGGACCCAGTGGGAGTGGGGAGAACACTGCATGCTGTTCTGAGCTGCCAATGGAAAGAGCACTGTACAGATATGATAGGAATAGGAAAGGAAGAACACCCTCTGCTCCTCAAAGTGTTGTTCTGGCATAGTATTTATCGGTTTTACAAAGATGAAATGCCATGAAAAAACACACACACACCCCATCTTCCTGCATGTGCTTTGTGCTGAATGCATGCTATTCTGTGTTTTTTTTTTTCAAGGCATCAGAACAACTGGAGTTGCTGAATAAAATATGTAAAGGCTTTATTTTCATGAGTATATCATAGGGTGTTTGTGATTCTCACCGCAATTTCCCCCTCTCCCCACATATGTATTACTTACCATCTATCTTGCCCGGCTCATTGTAAATACAGTAACTTTCAAACAAATATATGTGCTCCATGTATAAAGGGAATAAATCACAAATAAATGCAATTTCTCTGTTGAAAAAGCTTTTTATTCGTGGTAAAAAAAAAAAGCCCTGGATACAGAGAAACTATAAAGTAATCTCAACAGTCCTGCTCTGTAATCAGATGCATAAAGCAGATTAGTAAAGTTCTATGCTTTGAAACTAAATTGCCTCAGATTCTTTTCAAAATATATACTAGAAAATGTTTATATTAGAAAATCCAAGTGGCAATCTTATGCTCACAATTTTAGAAGAAAGTTCCAGGGAAGAAAAGAAGCTTGTTTCTGTGTAAAACTGCATAGGAGACCAGTATTTCCCCCCCTATGGCTTGTATTCATCCCAATGCAGACCTTATTCTGCACTACTCAATGTAAAGTTGGAGCCACAAAATATAGCTTATTACCTAAAATGTCGGTATGATGTGCTGAAATTGTAAGAAGGCATTTTTTTCTACCTGGGGAATCTTGATAAATCTGCAAGTATATTTGTCATTCCCACCCGTCTACTAGCTCTCATGATAGTGAGGAATAGCTGGAAAATGGGGCTACAAAGGTTTGAAAGACAAAAAAAAGAATGACCTGAGAAATTTCAAATATAAGACTTGAATTCCCAGTCCTGGTTTGCATCAGAGTTGGTCTTCAAAATGGGAGACAGAGACCTAAAGATGCCCAAAGTTTCAGTTCTTTGGGGTTCTTTCATCAATCTCGGAGTTCTTTTCCCAAAACGTTGGGTTTGAATGGTACATTTATAATAGCATGGTTTATTTTATGCTCATTTTAACTCCATTTCAATACTTCTGTTTTTAGTTGCTTGAAAATATGTTCCTTTATGTGTACAAATACTTTTGTACCACACAAAGTTATGAATAGACTGACACTATTCTCTCGTTGTCTTGCTTTCCCTTTGTCAATCAGTGTACCTGAAAAGGTCACTTCTCTCATCTCCTTTTGACGCCCATGGTATAAAGTTGGTCAGTGGTGGCTGCCTGGCCTCTCCCCCATGAGTCCTCCCTCAAAGTCCAAAACAACCCTGAAAAGGGCGCTTTGCCTTTTACTGACAGAAACCAAGGCTGGAAGGCCGGCAATACTGAGGCTGTTTGTTTCCAGAAACCAAGGCTGGAAGGCCGGCAATACAGTGTGGTTGCCTACCAACAGCCACTGAGGCTGTTTGCTTTCCAAAGCTGTTCTGGAATACAGACCTTAAATTACGAAAATCAGATGTTCCTGACTGAGGTTGTAAGGACCAGTTGTCTACTTGATTACAGAGTTGAAGAGTTACAGCCATAATTATTGCACTCTTTCGGATGGTAGATAAAACTACGTGAACCACTGCTGGTGGACCTCCTGATGGCACCTGGGTTTTCACCTCTGTGTGACACAGTGTTGGATTGGATGGGGCATTGGCCTGATCCAACATGGCTTCCCTTACATTCTTATGTCTGGGGCAGTGATACTCTGTATTGTTGGTGCTGGGGGGGCAACAGTGGGCGGTCTTCTGTAGTTCTGGCCCTGCTGGTGGACCTCCTGATGGCACCTGGGTTTTGGCCACTGTGTGACACAGAGTGTTGGACTGGATGGGCAATTGTCCTGATGTAACATGGCTTCTCTTATGTTCTCATGTCTGGGCCACTGATGCTCTGTAGTCTTGGTGTGGGGGAGGCAACCATGGGAGGACCTCTGGAGTTCTGGCCCCACAGGTGGACCCCCCGATTGCCCCTTGGTTTTGGCCACTGTGTGACACAGAGTGTTGGACTGGATGGGCTACTGACCTGACCCAACATGGCTTCTCTCATGTTCTCGTATTGCAAGCTGCTGTGGCTCCCCATTGGGGAGAAAAGTGGGTATAAATAAATAAATGGACCAGTAACCAACAGTTATCTATAGTCTGCATCTAGCTCAGTGGCCATGATACAAGTTGTTCATCTCAACTGTCATCCTTTGTTGCATTTTGAGACTGCCACCCAACTGTTCAAACTTTAATGTTTGATTTGAATAGGGACAATCTGGGTTAGGGTTAGGGTTAGGTTTTGTTTTTGCATGTCATCAAGCTGCAGGTGAGTTATGGGGACCTCATAGGGTTTTTGAGGCAAGAAATGTTCAAGGGTGGTTTGCCATGGCCTGCCTCTGCGTAGCAACCCTAGACTTCCTTGGTGGTCTCCCATCCAAGTACTAACCAGGGCTGACCCATCTTGGCTTCTGAGAGCTGAGGATATCAGGCTGGCCTGGGCCTCAATTTTTGAATGAGACTTACCAGAAGGTGCCTAGAGTGAGGAAGGGGATTGTAGTAAGGGCACAGCTACCAGTGCAGGAGTTATTGTGCAGGCTGGACAGTAGCATGTATCAAGAAGGATTCCATTTGGGAACCGAACATGCCGTTTCATTAAGCTATTTTTGTTGGTTATAAGGATCGTGTTTCTGCTGGTTGTCTGCCGCGGCCCAGCATCGCAATCTCCATATCTGACAGTACCCTGGAAAGCATCTGCATGAACAGGGCCTCCTGAATTTCAATTTCATTCCAGTTAGTTCAGGACGAGAGACAGGAGCGAAGTAATCAATGGTTACTCCTTGGTCTATTTATCAAAACACTCGGGCCAGAATTAATACGTTTGGGGCCGTGCGTGGCATTGCAAGTAGCTTCCAGCCATGGGAGTTCTAGTTTCAACTTCCCAGAGAATTACATTTTTAACAAGCTTTGGCGAGGTACAGTCCCAGTAGTTAGCTGGATTAAAAATACATGTACTTATCCGGCACCACCTTCAAATTTGCATAGAGCCAATGATAAGAAGCTTAAGGTGGTATATTCTACCTACTGAATTTCAGGAAGGGGCCTTTTTCTTACAAAAATGTTCTAATATGTTGGCTCCTTTGTATAAAGTAAAAAGAAGTAGGGATGAATGGCAGGTCATCCAAAACAGGTTGATAGTGGTGGTGATTTGTAACCCTTATCGGAAGCAGTGAGCAACGACTCAGGAAAGCTCCTCCCCTGCCAGAAATTCTGTTAGCCTTCAAGGTGCTCCTGGACTCTCTTGCTCTTTTCACACAAAAAACGTATTCATAGAATTGAAACTGGCTTCTTTGCAGTGCCGATTTTCATTCACGTTAAAGCATCTCGGCATTAACAGTCTGGTCACAACTGAAGCCAAGCAGTGTTTTGAATGAGTCTCCATCTGCAGAGTGGTGGCATCCGTTTAGCATGAGGGCTCGGTATCCTCTCTTGAAGCACACTGTGAAAGACAGGAGGCTGTCCTGCCCACGAAGGGTGAAACAGCCACTCAGCTGGGCCTACGGGAGTGTGGCTCCTGCATGTAATCACCTGTCAGAGGGGGATGGAGTGTGGAGGGAAGCGCAGCAGGTGGGAGTTCAAGTCTGCCTCAGGGAGAGGGCAGGGATTGTCTGGGTCTGCCCCAGCAAAATTGCTGCTTGGAGGGTGTTTGTGCCAGGTCACGTGGCAGAGTGGTGCGCCTCTGCCTCCAAGTGAGAATAGAGTACATATAAACAGATGAAACTGTCTGATACTGAATCCAACCCTTGGTCCAGCAAAGTCATCATTGTCTGCTCAGACTGGGCAGAAGCTCTCCAGGGTCCCAGGCAGACCCTGCCAGATCTTTTTAACTGGAGATACTGGACTTTTGTTGGCAGGGTGATGTCTCTACTTTTTATCATGCTGTCTAGGTTCGCCATCACTTTCCTCCCAAGGAGCAGGCGTCTTTTAATTTCATGGCTGCTGTCACAGTCTACGGTGATCTGGGATCCCAGGAACGTGAAGTCTGTCACTACTTCCACGACTTCCCCTTCTATTTGCCAAGGAGTGATGGGGCCGGATGCCATGATCTTAGTTTTTTTGATGTTGAGCTTCAAGCCCACTTTTGCGCTCTCCTCTTTTACTCTGAGCAAGAGGCTCTTTAGATCCTCTTCACTTTCAGCCATTAGAGTGGTATCATCTGCATATCTGAGGTTGTTGATCTTTTCCCCAGCAATCTTAATTCCCGCTTGTGATTCATCCAGGCCAGCATTTCGCATGATGTACTCTGCATATATATTAAATAAGCAAGGCGACAATATACATCCTTGTCGTACTCCTTTTCCTATGCTAAACCAATCAGTTGTTCCATATCCAGTTCTAACTGTTGCTTCTTGGCCCTTATACAGGTTTCTCAAGAGACATGTGAGGTGGTCTGGTACTCCCATCTCTTTAAGGACCTGCCATAGTTTGTTGTGATCCACACAGTCAAAAGCTTTAGCATAGTCAATGAAGCAGAAGTAGATATTTTTCTGGTACTCTCTTGCTTTCTCCATAATCCAGCGAATGTTGGCAATATGATCTCTCGTTCCTCTACGGCTAGAGCTGGTCCATAGGCTCGCGAAGAGTCTGAGTCGACTGTGCGACTGAACAACAACAACTGGGGATTGAACCTGGGACCTTCTGCATGGATACATGGACACATGAAGCTGCCTTATACTGAATCAGACCCCTGGTCCATCAAAGTCAGTATTGGCTACTCAGACTGGCAGCGGCTCTCCAGGGTCTCGGGCAGCGTTTTTTCACACTACCTCCTGCCTACAAAGGGCACATGCCAAGCAATGTTCTACCACCAAGCCACAGTACCTCCCTGAGTACCCAATTCTTAGTCCCGTCTCTGGTGATGAGCAGACCTCATACCATATTGGGAAAGAGCAGTCTGGTGTGGTTGGAATCCTCTGTATGTCAGAGGATCCAGCCTAGTGGCTAGGCAGTAAAAGCCTGGCAGCACTACAGAAAATTCAGACTATACTCCGAACCCATAACTAGCGTAACATATTCAGCCAAAAAATAAATAAATGTTTAGGCTATACTAGACACCCCAGCGACTCTTTAACAAAGAGGTGGCCAAGTGGCGGCATGAGAACAAGTTTTGTTGATCCAGCATACAACACACTTTGCATGTCAGGCAAGTGAAACAGGTGAGACAGCCCACCAGTGTTCCCTCTAAGCTGAGTTGGTGTGAGCTAGCTCACAGTATTTTAGCCTCCGGCTCACACATTTTTGTCTTTGCTCAGGAAGGAGGGCTCCAGAGCACACTCATTTATGGAGTAGCCAAATCGCTCACTCACAACTTTAATGCCAGTAGCTCACAAAGTAGAATTTTAGCTCACAAGACTCCACAGCTTAGAGGGAGCATTGCAGCCCACACCCTCTTCTCCCAAGCAGGGTTGAGAAGCAAAGAAAGTATTCCCCTTTTTTTCTGTCAAGTGGTTGGATGAATAGGGGAGGAGGGACAGAGATAGACATGGGAAACCAGCGAGAGAATGCATTTGAGCAAAACATTTGCAATGCAAATGAGAACAATTTTGAGCATTCAAAAATGCTACCTTTTTAACATTCAAGGGTGCTACTCTCAATCTGTGATTTGAGCAGAGAAGTGTTTTTGCTCTTTTACCTGAATACGGTCTGCTCTTGCTATGTCTCTAAAGGTCAAGTGCTCCCAGGCCTGTAGCCAGGATTTTTTAATGGGGGGGGGCTTTACATAAGTCAGGGGCACCCCGCACACAGCCCTGTGCACACCCCCAAGGGAAGTCGGGGGGCCTTGGCGGTAAATCAGGGGGCCGGGCCCCGAGATACCCCACTGTCGCAACAGGCCTGAGTGCTCCCCTCATTCCAGTTCCTGGATCCTCTCCAGGCACACATTTATCTCTGCCCTGGGTCTAGAATTCTTTTTCTAAAGAAATAAATATATAATTATGGCATTTATCCAGAACACACCATTCCATCTTTTTCTGGTGATCTATTGTTGTTCTGGTGATACTGGGATTCCATGCAAAGGTGGTGGCCACGGCAGGCAAGGATCTTCTTACCGCTTGCGTGAATGTGGCATGATTCTTCACAAGAACATATACAAAATATTATTTATCCAGAAACGAGTGCCTTGCTATGTCAGGATGAATGTCGATTTGTTCCAGCATTCTGATCTCAATGCTAATTATCCAGTGTCTCTGGAAACCCAGGGCATGAATGTGATATTCCGTTTTTCCTTCTTTAGGGTATTTAGTGGTGTCCAAAGATGGAGGTTCCATTTGGCTTGACATGTCTTCATGAAGTATCACTTTTAAAGCAATCTAAACTGGGACTTTTAAGAATGGAGAGGAAGGGAGCAATGCAGTATCAATGGTTTTTAGACATGATAGCTAAAGGGAACCTCTGTCTTCAGGAGCAGTTTGCCATGCGGTCACAGTGAATTCCATCTTGTGTGATGTCCAATGCAGCCGTGTCAAATTCAGCTCCTATGTTGTGCTAAGACTCCCCCACACTCTGGCCCAGGATTCTTTTCTCTGATCCTCAGCCAACCTTTCTGCAGGTTCTCGATTTGCCAGGCTATGGCTGCGGTCTCACACACTAAGGGTCTGGTCACACGGACGTTTAGTGTGGGATTCGCTGCTGATCCCTCCCGCATTAAAGTTTCCTGTCTACATAGGCAAACCCGCCTCCCGCACAGAAGCCGGCAGAGTCCCGCGGTTTCCGCTCTTTTATCCGCGTTTTTTTGTTGTAACTTCTTTAAATTCCAATAGAGCTCCTGGTTCAAAGTTTCATTCAGTTGCTCTCTCAATAGCTGTAATTCTCGAATAATCTTTTTCCCTGGTTTCTTCTTTAATTCTTTTTCTTTTTGGGATATTTTTTCCAACACTTCTGCTTGTTTTTCTTTCAATCCATTTCCAGTGCACTTTCCAAACGGATTTTGCAAGTTCACACAGTAAAAATCCAGTTGCAAAGTGAACCAAAAGTGGTTTGAAAGTGGATTATTTAGCATGTATGAATGCAGCCTATATGTTTGACTCAAAGTGTGCTTGCACTTTGATGTGTGAAAGAAATGTAGAAAGTTCTGCAGAAGAATCATGAATTACATGGCAAGGTCAACATTCTTATCCAGTGCAGATGGAGAGTTCTTTGCTGCAGCTGTTGTATCCCTTAATATCTGTCCCTACGGGAAAGCTTCTAACACATACCAGTAGTCTGTAACTTATACATTTTGATGTACTGTTTCAGCTTCTTTCAGAAATGACCATGAGTAGAAAAAGAGCTTCTAGGTTTAGGAAGAACATGGGAAACAAATATGGGAAACAAACTGAGATGAAGAAGAAGAAGAAGAAGAACAAAAAGAAGAAGAAGAAGAAGAAGAAGAAGAAGAAGAGATTGGTTTTATATCCCACCCTTCACTACCCAAAGGTGTCTCAGAGCAGCTTACAAACCCCTTTCCCTTCCCCTCCCCACAACAGACACCCTGTGAGGTAGGTGGGTCTGAGAGAGCTCTGACAGAAACTGCTCCTTTTCAAGAACAGCTGTGCCAGAACTATGGCTGGCCTGAGGTCATCCAGCAGGTGCAAATGGAGGAGTGGGGAATCAAACTGGGTTCTCCCAGATTAGAGTCCGCACACTTAACCACGACACCAAACCACTACATGAACTTTGTAGGGTGATCCCAAATATACTCTGGCAAATATTTTTGTCATGAAAAGAGGGCTTCACTGAAAGTCGTCATCATCTTCCTTCTCCTCCTCCTCCTCTTTTCATGCCTCTTAGACTGAGGGCACTACTTCCTGTACCACATTGTCCCATTTCCTGGGGAGGAAAACGAGTATGGCTGTTACGGCAATTGCTGCCTTTACCTCTTAGGTGGTTCCCCACCAGCCAAACAATACAGGCGCCTTCCAGCCTGAGGCGTCATATCCCACACTAACTGGCTAGTGCAGGTACAATGGGCCACACTTCATCTTCTTTAGCAGGCCTCTCAAAAATTTGCCCTAAAGTGAGGCTCCTTTTGTTGCCTCTGAACAGCATTCTGAAAGCTGGGAGTGTACTTTGGCTTAGCCCTAAAACTGGAACTTCCATCTGTCTACTCCAGTTTTATCCTGCTTTTCCTCTGAGAAGCTTAGGGTAGCAAACACCATTCTCTCTGTTTCCCATTTTATTCTCACAACAACCCTCAGAAAAAGGCGAGGCAGTGAGCGGATCACTGGCTCAAGGCCACCCTGTGAGGCGCTGTGACACAGCTGGGATTTGAAGCTGAGGTCAGAGCCAGATGTTATGAGATTGTTGTTGTTGTCGTTGTTGTTCAGTCGCACAATCGAGTCCGACTCTTCGCGACCCCATGGACCAGATCACGCCAGGCCTTCTGGTCTTCCGCCGTCCTCTGACGTTTGCTCAACGTCATGTTCCTTGCCTCTATGACACTGTCTAACCATCTCAGTTATGAGATACTGTGCTGTTAATGTGCCATGTAGCATTCATTCACCACTGTGTGCAGAAACCAATCAATTGCTAACGATGACCTCTAGTGCCATGTCCAATGATGTGCGGATGTCGCTTTGCCCCTCCCCCGAACTTTGTCCAGTATTTCACCCACTAAGCCTAACACTCTTGTTTAGTTATGGTGTAGAAATGATGGTTTATGGTTACCAAACTTTTGCTAGATGAAAATTCTCTCAATGTTAGGGTTGGCATTGGGAACCTCCAGGTAATGATGAGATATTTCCTGCTATTAAAACTGATCTCCAGGTGAAAATGGCTGCTTTGGAAGGAGGACTCTATGGCATCGTATCCCATTGAAGTCCCTCCCCTCCCTAAACCCCACCCTCTTTAGGCTCCACCCCCAAATTCTCCAGGTATTTCCCAGCCAGAACTAGCAACTCTACTCAGTAACTTCAGAGGACGGCGGAAGACAGGAAGGCCTGGAATGAACTGGTCCATGGGGTCGCGAAGAGTCGGACTCGACTGTGTGACTGAACAACAACAACCAGCAGTGACTCATGAAAGCTCCTCCCCTGCCACAAATTGTGTTAGTCGTTTTTTAACCCCCCTCCCCCCAAAAAAACCTACAAGAAAATAAGGGAGGGGAAACTATAAACTACAGGAGAAAGTAAAGATAAACCACTAAAAACCCAAGAGGTGGTGGTCACATAATGGTTATAGTAAAGTAGCTTTAAGTTAAAAAAAAAGACAATTAATTTGTTACATTGAAGGTGATTGTTAAAGTCGTTTAAAAAAAAATTCACGGCCAGGTATCCTGACTTAGTAAAAAATGTCACAAAGAACGCTTAAATATTAAGAAGCAAGACCAAACTTCAGAGAAAATTGGCATCTCATTTGCCTCTTCTGTCCCTCAATTGAGATCCTTGCTTGAGGGCAGCCGCCCCACGTTCCGAATCCGAGTCTTCTCCAGTAAGTCCCACGTTCTGAATCCGAGTCTTCTCCAATAAGTGTTTCACCATCACTCCCCTTGTTGCTCTTCTTGTCCTCTTCCTCTGTTGGGTCCAGTTGTTGCTGCAAGAACTCACATGCTGAAATTTTGTTAGTCTTGAAAGTGCTACTGGACTCATGCTCTGGTCTACTGATACAGACAAACATCTTAATCTACACTTCATCTATATTGTTGCCATGAAGCCGTTTCAGAGGGCACTGTCAAAGACTCTTTTACTATCACTGCCTTGTTGGACTGTGAAGAGCCTGTGCCAGGGTAATTGACAGAACTGTGGTCCTTGGAGAAGTGCCCTGTGCTGGATTATGGATTGTACACTGCGGCCAAGGGAAGCCTTGTGCCAAAGAAGCATACCAAGCCAAGTAGGGACCAGTATTCTCTCTAAGCTGAGTGAGTGTGAGCTACCTCACAGTTTTCTAGCCTCCGGCTCACACCTTTTTGTCTTAGCTCAGGAAGGAGGGCTCCAGAGCAAACTCACACCATAACCAAAGGGCTCGCCCACAACTTTAATACCGGTAGCTCACAAAGCAGAATTTTTGCTCACAAGACTCCACAGCTTAGAGGGAACATTGGTAGGGACCAGAGACTACAGAAGACTTCTGACCCTGTGCCTCTGCATCTGCACAAGGACTGTGATGCAGACCAACAGCCCTGGCCTCCATGAACACAGACAGTAGCAGACCAGAGAGAGAAGCCATGTTCTGGCAGAGGACAAATGTTCCTGCACAGAAGCCATGAAGGAATCTTCTCTCCATCACGCAGCACATGCCTCTCCCCCTCCTAAATCATTCTCAAACAAAGACTGTTGCCCAGCTAGAAACAAAAGAACTGATTAAGCCTTTCTGTCACCAATCCAGATAACACCTCTGACAAGCATTGGATTGTTAAAGTGAAGCACCGGACCCTCACCCTCCTTCCCCCTCCCCTTGTCCCCCAAGAGGTGTCACTCCCTGCCGCACATCAACCCTAAATTGTCCAACCATCATTTCCTTTGCCGTACCCATCCTGAGATATTCTTTTGTCTGCCTTTCCTGGGAACCTGTGACCACCTGGCTATGGCCTCAGGTCGCAATTTGGCTACTTAAGGTGAGCTCTCCCTGAGCTCTCTCTCTCTCTCTCTCTCTCTCTTCGCCCATACCCACCTTGCTGGTTCCATTCCTGATCAGTTTGGAATCATTCCACATGTGTCGCTGGCCGACTAGCTATCCATTCTCCCTCTCATTTTGTTTTCGCTGCATGGTCTACTCATCTCGCCGGACCGTGCATCACCCACCAATGATAATTCCTGCTAATGCGAATGTCGCTGTCTTTTCCTGTCTAATTTCCTAGTTCTGTATTGTGTGTGTGCATGCTCGCTTATTTTATTATTGTATGCTGGAGAATTATTAAGTATAAAGACCCATTATTTCAGCAACCTGGTCTCCTCATCTATTCATGGTCTCTGGGAATTCTGACTCTGGTATACACAGGTTATGTCTCTATGTTTTATGCCAGCTGCCCTTTTTGTATCATAATTCTCCCAGTCTTACTAGTCATATAAGGCCATTTGTCTAACATATATCTACATCTTGATCTATATTCATCAGATATCTGAAAAAAGTGAGCAGTGAATCAGGAAAGCTTATCCCCTGACACAAATTTTGTTAGTCTGTAAGCTGCTAGAGGGCTCTTGCTCTTTTCTCCTGTTAACAGAAATATGTGCACTTTTAGCTGCCAAATGCCATGTTTCATTGTCAGCTTCAAAACTCCTTCATGGGTTTGCACCTGATCAGCTGTAGCCTGGCTCTGCCAATTGAACGTTTTGAATGACAAAGTTGGTGCCACTAGGTGCCAGTACACATAGTGGATAAAAATAGATCTTGGAGCTAGTCACTACCATTCATTGAAGTTTCAAGGTAAAAGTGGAGTTCCATTCTTAGATAAAATGCCCAAGAAATTTCTACAAAATCAATATAGCTGGCAAAAAAACACCACCTTGTACATTAGGTGTCATCATCTGCCACTTATTCGCTCTTTGCACCCTTTGGGGAATCTAGGGCTGGTGATGTAACACCCCGTGCAGTGAGCAGAAGTGATAAGAACTGAGACTGCTGTTTCCAATGAATTTTGCATAAAACAACATTTTGACAAGTATTTAGAATTTCCTATTCAGGAGAAATACTCACAGAACTTTGTGCAATTCTGGTCACCACACCTTAAAAAGGATATTATAGCTTTGGAAAAAGTGCTGAAAAGGGCAACTCTCTTATGTAGGGGTTGGAACACTTTCCCTATGAGGAACGGTTAAGGCGCTTAGGGCTCTTTAGCTTGGAGAAACGACGACTGAGGGGTGACATGATTGAGGTTTATAAGATTATGCATGGGAAAGAGCAGGTAGAGAAAGAGGTACTTTTCTCCCTTTCTCACAATACAAGAACTCGTGGGCACTCCATGAAACTGCTGAGCGGTCGGGTTAGAACGGATAAGAGGAAGTACTTCTTCACCCAAAGAGTGATTAACACTTGGAATTCACTGCCACAGGAAGTGGTGGCGGCTACAAGCATGGACGGCTTCAAAAGGGAATTAGATAAGCATATGGAGCAGAGGTCCATCAGTGGCTATTAGCCACAAGGTATAGATAGGGACTCTGGGGCAAGTGATGCTCTAGTGATGCTTTGTCATCTTGGTGCTTGGGGGGGGGGTCAACAGTGGGAGGGCTTCTAATGTCCTGGCCCCACTGGTGGACCTCCTGATGGCACTGGTATTTCTGGCCACTGTGTGATACAGAGTGTTGGACTGGATGGGCCTTTGACCTGATCCAACATTGGCATCTCTTATGTTCTTATGTTCACTGGCCTATATTTAATGTAGTTGTAAATTAGGATATAAGAACTCAAACCTTTGGATCATTTGGAAAATGCAATTTAAAAGAGGCCCTTCTGCATTCAGTTTGGGACTTTCTGCTTCCCAAGAAATTTGTTTTTATTTACAACTTTGCTAACAGGACTTATACACAAGCATATGTGATGTGCAATTAGAGTTTTAAAATACTGAATGTTTAAAATCAAGTATAATACAGGCATATTTCAGTTGGCAAAAGTACTTGACTGGAAGTAATTTGGACTTCTTGAACATTGGTGAATTCCTAAAGAACCGACATTATCATTGGCTTGGACAAGAGAATTTCATTTTCAGATCCATATTTGTTACATTTCAAACTCATCTATGAATCTGGAAGTGGAAATATTATTATCTCATTGAACCCTGTTGCAGTATTGTTGCCCTACCCATCTTCAGCAAGAGACATCATTAGTCATTTTTCAACTAGTTAGTGGATTTAAAAAAAGAACAGAGGTGATGGCAGAAGCTTGTAAAGTATAATCTCTCCCTTATAATATTCTTCACCCAAAGAGTGATTAACACTTGGAATTCACTGCCACAGGAAGTGGTGGGTGCTACAAGCATGGATGGCTTCAAAAGGGAATTAGATAAGCATATGGAGCAGAGGTCCATCAGTGGCTATTAGCCACAAGGTATAGCTAGGGGCTCTGGGGCAAGTGATGCTCTGTCTTCTTGGTGCTTGGGGGGGTCAACAGTGGGAGGGCTTCTAATGTCCTGGCCCCACTGGTGGACCTCCTGATGGCACTGGTATTTCTGGCCACTGTGTGATACAGAGTGTTGGACTGGATGGGCCTTTGGCCTGATCCAACATTGGCATCTCTTATGTTCTTATGTTCTTAACTTTAAAGGGGAGTACAAAGAATGTCAGTAGAATTGTTTCAGGGCAGTTTCACACATCCCTAATGATGATACAGGGGTGCAGTTGTACTCTGTGGCATATTGATAAATTCTTCTTGCTTCTCCCGTCATTTTTAGAATGTATAATTAATAATAGGTAAAGCTCAAATGTTTCCAGTCAAAATAGGGTTGCCAGCTCTGGGTTGGGAAACATCTGGAGATCTTGGGGATGGAGACCGAGGAGGACTTCAATGGGACATGATGCCACGGAGTTCACCTTCCAGATGAACTGACCACTTTTGCCTGGAGATCAGTTCTAATCCCAGGAGATCTTCAGCCCCCACCTGGAGGTTGGCAACTCTACATAAAAAGGGCCCACTTGACGATTCTGGAAGCAATGGTCAATGACAACGTAAAACAACCGGATAAAAACGTGTGCTTTAAAATGCATTAATTCTTATAGTGTTCTGGAAGTATTTTACTTTTTAAAACCTACCTCTGTAAACAGTGCTGAATGCAAAGCTAAACGAACAGTAACTGCATGATCGTTTTGTGTCATGCTGCCTTAATATCAGTTTTCACAAAGGGCTGTACATATTTTAAGTGCCTTAATTAAGAAAATTCTGTTTACTTGAGCACTGAAGTCCTAGGCAATTTTGGTCAGTCTTCTGTATTAAAAAGCGGTGCTTCACAAATTGGCCTCTTAGAATTGCAAATCGAATCCAGGTATTTGTAATTCATCATGTGACCTATCAAAGAGACACAACGTATAAAAAGAACTACCAAAAAATCATGAAAGTCGTTCTGAAAGTGCAGTGGAATAAATTCCTTTGATTAATTGAGACATTCATGAATCATGGATGAAAATGCTGGATTTCAATAATATTTTAATGAGAACTATTCTGAATCAGTAATTAAATGATGGTATGGAATTTACTGTCAACGGATAGAGTGATGGCCACTAGTATAGATGGCTTTAGAGGACAATTTGACAGATTCATGGAGGATAAATCCACCCATGGCTGCTAGCCTTGATCCCCAAGTGGAGCTTCCACATTCAGAAGCAGTCATTCAGAGGCATCAGCTTTGGTGTCCTTTTTGTTGGCCCTCCAGGGCAACTGGTTGGCCACTGTGCGATACAGGATGCTGGAGTAGGACTAGATGGACTATTCGTCTAATCCAGCAGGGCTCTTCTTACATTATGATGGTGGCATTGATCTAAACCTTCTCTATCCCTATGAAGATTTCCTAACTGTAACTGTCTAATAGTCTATAAATATTGCATGTTTTGAGAAAATGATTTTTAAATAAATTAATCACACTGTGAGTTATAAGAGGACTGCAAACATATTTTTCAGAAATTGCTTGAAGTGTAGTGAATGCTGGAATTTATCCGTGAACACAGACCTTTCCAGACAAATGTGACTTTCCAAAAAGCTGAGAGCAATCCCACCAAAAGGTGGTATCATCTACATTTTCCCACATGGATGAAATACGCCCTTATTTTTTAAACAGTAACAAGATTTGCATGTAGAAAAGAGCAAGAGTCCAGTAGCACCTTAAAAACTAACAAAATCTGTGGCAAAGGATGAGCTTTCGTGAGTCACAGTAACTTACAAAAGCTCATATCTTGCCACACGTTTTGTTAGTCTTTAAGGTGCTACTGGACTCTTGCTCTTTTCTCCTGCTATTCTATTTATTTATTTAGAAAGACTAACATGGCTACCCATTGAAATTTGTATGGGATTTGTCAATAATAATCACATGAGAATGTTGGTAATCATTGCTCAGATATGGATCATTTGTTAATAAGGCATCAACTCTTCACAAAATTATTTGGGGAGGAAAAGAGGCTGCATGTTCAGCCTGCAGTTGAAGGCAACAGAATCTGCATCCTTAAATTACGCATGAATAGGACAGCAGTTATAGATTCCATAAACCACCCTGAAAACGAGTGTTTCTGTAGAAAAGATGTAACCAAGAGCCGAAGCCCCGAAATGGATCTTTTCTCCTCTTACGACAAATGCGAGTAATTTCCTTTATGCTTTCAGCATGTTCTGTCACCAAACAAGCATTTGGTCCACTTGTAACATTTTCCTGCTTGTTTATTAGGTAATTAAGCAGAGCGTCAATCCACAACAGCTCCCATTTCTTCATTAGCAGATTAATTGAATGTAAATTGCTTTCACAATGCATCACTTTGAATTGAGAGAAGTACAATACTCTGGTGGAAGCCTTAACATTTTTGTCAACCATTCTTCTCAGTTCATTTATATGGCTCGCTTTGGGATGATGCACACAGTCCTCATTTCATGGAGGCAAGTGAGTCACATGGATCTTGAGGCCTGTATGGTGGGGGGATTGATGTTTCGAGGAAACTTCACTCACTCAGCCTCTCTACAGGTGAGCTGAGAGGCAGCACACAGTAAGGTATGTGCGGCAGTGGCACTGAAAGTCTTTTCTGTGGTTTGCAAGGCTGACGGGAAGAAAATTGATTCATTTGAAATGTGGTGCTGGGGGAGGGTTTTACGGGTACCATGAACAATAAACAGTGAGGAGCCCCCATTCTTTGTCCAGCCAGTGTGTGGGTTGCCCACCCATCCCACCCCATAGAGGTGGGGTGTTGTTGTGCATAGTAGGTAGCTGTCCGGGGAAAATGCAGTGTTATATTTTGCTCATAGTTTACATTGTTAGCCATGTCATGTTTCTTGCTTGCTATTTCACTGCTTTATCTCTAGTCACAGATTTTGGTGGTAGCAGCATGGGGCCCGATCCGTTTTTCAGAAATCACCCTGTGTGCCATTTCCTGGATATGGGGACCCCCTTAAGCGGTCTTGGCATGAAGATTTATGGGAGCAAGCCAGCTCCGGGACTACATGCATTGCCCTCAAGAGCAGATGGCAGGGAAGACCACCTGCCATCTCATGGTACTTCCACCCAAGCCAACTGGCTGGGTGTGATAGATACATCGACTGGTGCTGGGACAGAATCAGTTTTGTATTTTTTTATCCAGATAATTGAAGCTCAGTCCTTCTGGGAATAACCATCTGTATGGTACTCCCTTTTATAGCAGAGTGAGATTAATTATCCTGTATAGTTTCCTCCATTTTCTGACTTCAAAGGGGATGTCTTTTAGTAATTTTATCTCTTCATTCTTAATTTTTAAGGGTTTTCCCATTGTAGATTTTAGCACCCATTCTCTGGTAGATCATTTCGTGAATTTTAAATAAGTTTCCCCTGGGAGTTTATTTTTCTTTATAAAATCCAGGTAAGTCCTGTAGGCCACATCCATCTCTTTCAATAGGACTTCTTGTTTGTAATCCATTAATGGGGCCAAAGCCTCCGCCAAAAGTTCTTTGAAATCCTCGTTCTTCTCTTTAGGGATCCCATGGAAACGTAGAACATATGTAGATCTTTCCAGCTGGAGCTGTATTAGTTGCGTTTTATCAGAGGATCTTTCCTTCTCTGCTTCATCTACTCTTTTGTTGATACTCTCAGTCTGGTTTTCCATTTTTTTTCAGCGTTTTCTCGGTTACTGAGGTTCTTTTATCCTTTTGATT
>NW_015175559.1:11481-11693 GCF_001447785.1 Gekko japonicus | reverse complement strand
TTTGGCATTGAGGTTAGTCATCTGTTCCATTAGGGGTCACAGTGCATCTTCTAACAGTGAAGAAAAGTCTGTAGTTACTTTGTGGTTCTGAGAGGGAGTCGTTGTTATGTTATTTCCGGTCACCAGTTTTTTCTCTGGTGCCCTCCATCCTCTCCCAACCATAATATCAACAAGAAGTAAGTTTTCCAAAACAAGGCAAAAGTTATACGATT
>NW_015175559.1:7473-11197 GCF_001447785.1 Gekko japonicus | reverse complement strand
GGGGGGGGAGGTGCTTGGTCCCTCTCCCTCCACGCTTCAAACTTAGGCGCTTCTAATTACTACCAAGGTCCATTCACTTTTTCACCTGAGCATTGTTTAACTCACAGTTTGGAGACCTGCAGATCTTTTGGAAGCATTTTAAAGTTTTGATCATGGTCGCTTGCTCCGGCAGTCATCTCTAAGCGCCATATTGGCTCCACGGTGACGGTACCTTTCGGGGATAAGGTGAGCCTCAATTCCTTGGCCGTCACCTTGGAAGAGGCTCTCCTCAGCTCACCAGGCTGAGGGTCTCCTACAGAGACCCCAGGGAGGTCCAGGATGAACTCGGACCCCTCCCATCAGCCGGGTCTTCGCGTGTCTCCATCAGAGCTAGACGGGACACATCCAAGCAGTAAAACACTTAAACCAGAAGATCCGTCCTTCGAATTTTCCAAGCTACAGTAGTCTCTCATTTATTATATGGAATCCCTATATGGATTCAGAGTTTTAACAAAGAGATTGAGCGAATCTATGCAATCTTTTTACAACGTATTCTTGGATTGCCTAACTCTGTTACCTATTATTCCCTCTGTGCTGAGCTGGGTCTCCATCTCTTAGACTCAAGGGCATGGATCACCACTATTAAATATTGGCTTTACATCCATTTTAGTGCCCCTCAGAATAGCCTTATTGCACTCTTAACTATGGATCCTTATGTATCCAAGTGGTCACAGGCTATAACCTCCAAAATATGTTCAATTGGCATTGATCTGGACATCTTGGAAAATCAAGATGAGAATTTTATATACCAGACAATCCGTAGAAGAATTTGGGTCATTGAAGCCCAAATAATCCAGGCTGGTGCTGGGGGTACTTGTTCTCCCCTTTCCTTCGGCCTTAGATATGTACCAAACAGTATGGCACAATACTTCTTTAACTTGGTGATCCCGCTGCAGCACACGGCCTTTATGCTAGCCAGATTTAATGTTTTTCCCTCTTCTTGGGTTTCAGGTATTTATTTATTTATTTATTATATTTATACCCCGCCCATCCCGCGAGCGGGATATAGAGGTATCCCGAAATGTGACAGAATTTGTAATTGCTCGTCTGGAGAACCTGATACTTTAGATCTTATTATTTTATGCTGCCCCCTTTACTCACATCTTCAATTACTTTGGATTAAGCCCTTACTGTCTAGGATTAACTCTGACAAACGCAGTTAGGTACCTTCTAGCTGCTAAGTCACCAGAAGTTACTGCACCGATTGCTGAATTCTTGTCCAAGATTTTAGCAGCAAGGAACCATAGTTAATACTGACGTGTTTTAAGACTTGCAGGTGTAATGAGATTTGATGAAGTTTTGTTTTATTGTCTTATTCATTTATTTATTTATTTCGTTAGATTTTACCCCACCCTCCCAGCAAAGCCAGCTCAGCTTACAACAATATAAAACAATTCATTAAATACAAAAACTGATAAAACTCCAACATGAATTTAAAACCATAAACATACAACATAATAAAGTGCTAGCATTAGTGCTCAAAGCTCAGTCAGTTTCTTGATCTACTACAAATGTCCCAGGCACTCAGGTCAGGTTATGCTTAGGGGCCCAGAAAGTTGGACTTGCACCCCAAGGACTATCAGATGTCAGTGGTGGTGATGATAACAGTGGTGGTGGCGGCTCCAAAGGCCTGGTGGAAGAGCTCCGTTTTACAGGCCTTGCAGAACTGTAACAGGTCTCGCAGGGCCCTGATCTTCTCCGGGAGCTCATTCCACCAGAGTGGAGCCACCACCGAAAAAATCCTAACCCTCGTTGAAGCAAATCTGGCCTCCTTGATGTATATGCCAATAAAGGTCTTGCTGTTGTAGACATAGAGGCTGCAGTCACATGCACAGTTTGTGGCACTATAGCTGCATTACCAGAGTGGAATACATGGGCCCCTCCAGACAAGGACGTCTGTCTCCCACGGCACAGTCATCAGCAGCCCCTGCTGTTCCACAATGGAAGCGGAATAAAGAGATACCAGGGAAAGTCCGGCATTCATGGATTGTTCGTGGTTCCCTCCCTCTACTGCAGCAAAAAGAACCCAGAAGGGACACCTGAACTTGCAGATTCATTTCTATTGAAGTTGCTGCCTATATGTACATAGAAGCAAAACAAGAAACACCACTGACTGAAAATAAACAAGTATATAATAATCATATAAGCATAACATCAAGTATAATGTAAATCATTTGGCCAAGGTGCAGTAATGAAACATATAAGAAAAAGCACCATCTATAGTCTTTCCATGTGTCTTGTTATCATCATTGAAGTGTATATCATGACACGTAATCCGGATGCCTGATGCCGCATTTCAAATAATTCTTATTCAAGCATTGCTGTAATGGGACCCAATCTCAAGAGCTGGCATATACAAAGCCTAAATGGTTAGTCAAGGAGGATTATGGGTTATGGGAAACGTGGCATCAGGCATCCGGATTATGCGTCATGATATACACTTCAATGATGATATATACTTCAATTTGGACTTTGATAATTGATATTTGCTTCTATGCTGGAACAAGACACATGGAAAGACTATAGATGGTATTTCTTCTTATATGTTTCATTACTGCACCTTGGCCAAATGATTTACATTATACTTAATGTTATGCTTCTATGATTATTACATACTTGTTTATTTTCACTCAGTGGTGTTTCTTGTTTTGCTTCTTGTACTGTACACTGGCTCCTCCCCCCTTTTTTGGCTGCCTATATGTACATATGCACATCCATCCGCCTGCATTTATGTAAAACCCACCCTTACAGCTTGTCCCATGGTTGAAGCACAACACTAATGTGGATGCTCCCCCACAGGATGGCTGCATGGGAACCCACCACAAGATGGGCGTTCTGGATGAAATGCTCTGCTACACTTTGAACTGGTATGATTTGAGGAGTCACCATACCACGCCAAGCCGCCAGTGTGACAGTAGACAGGGTTTGCCCTTTCTGAGTATTTTATTAAGATACACGTTGTAAAAGAGATACAAATGAACAGAATGGATGTTAAAGGAAACCTGTGCTTGCCCTAGTTTCAGAACTGCATTTACAATTCCCCCAGTTTGAATTTAGGAGGATTGAACTGTAGCAAAATGTTGTAACAATAACAATACAGAAGCAGAGCTGGGAAAACTGGTTCATCCAACACTCAGCCTGTGTATGGAAATTAGATACTTTACAAATATCTGCCACTCCATCTTAATTTGAGCGTGCTATTTTAGGTTGCAGCAGCAATCCAAAATGCTACCCAAATTTCTTTTCCCAACAGGGTTTGAACATTCACAGATATCTTGGTTCATTTGACCCCATTAAAAAAAAAAGAACAAAACAAAAACAAGGAACGTTTCAGTTTTGGAGGGCTCCAGATTTGCAAAAACATCTGTCATAGCTCAGAGAGGGCCCCACTGTTTGGATTTGTTTGTCAACATACAACAAGTACCGTGCACAGATGATTATAACATATCATAAATAATTTTATATTTTTTGAAAAATATTTTTACAATAATTTCTCCAGATTTGCAAAAACATCTGTCATAGCTCAGAGAGGGCCCCACTGTTTGGATTTGTTTGTCAACATACAACAAGTACCGTGCACAGATGATTATAACATATCATAAATAATTTTATATTTTTTGAAAAATATTTTTACAATAATTTCTACATATATAATTAACCATCTGAATCACAATTCACAATATAA
>NW_015175559.1:0-3659 GCF_001447785.1 Gekko japonicus | reverse complement strand
AGGAGTAAGGGAAGGGAAAAGAGAGATGGAGAAGGAATGGTGGGAGAGGGGAATAAGCAAAGCTAAGGAAATGAGATGATTGTCAGTGAGGCTAAGGGGAAGAAATACAGGGGGGAGGGGAGAAAAAAGAGGGAGAAGGGTGGGGGGTGAATGGATGCCAAGGATGGGGGAAAGAAATAAAGTGAGGGAATGCTGACAGATAAGGCTAGGGGAGAAGACAGACAAATAAGACTGTTAATGAAGGATGGGAAGAAGCAATGAAAGAAGGGGAAAGATGAAGGGGTACTGGAGTGCCAAGAGTGTGTGTGTGTGGGGAGTGTGAACAGCAAGGGTGGGGGAGAGTGACTGCCAAGGGTGTGGTGTAGGTGGGAAGACAGGAAGGGTGGGGGTAGTAGTGGAGTACCAGGGGTGGGGGGGTAGGTGGGGAGACAGGAAGGGTGAGAGGTGAGTGAGATTTAGAGATAACACCTCCAGAACAAAACAAAATAAAAGCATTACTGTTTCCTATACAATCTGTGTACTGTACTGATTGGGGCACACCACGAGCAGAGTATACATTCAGGGACTACAAAACCTACACTTCATTGCAGTGTTAAACCAAGTCACAACACATTACGCAACCTTTTGTTGCAGTTCCCCTCTTGTTTTCCCTAGATGCTAAAGCGTTATTGCCCTTTGGTCAAATCATGAGAAGACAAGACTTAATGGAAAAGTTGAAAGTCGTAGGAAAAGAGGATTGGCTCAGTAAAGGAAGCCATGGACCTCGTTCTGCAAGGCGTGAGCAAAGCTGTTAATGACAGGACGTTTGGTGGTTGTTAATTCATAGGGTCACCATAAATTGGAATGCTGCTCTGGATTAAAACCTGCAACAGGAAACTGTAGAATCTCCTAAAACAAATCTATCCTCATCCTCAAACACACCAGCAAGAATAGTAGGGTGGATCCCACCATCCTCCAAGTAGCCCGAGATGACTTCCAACTTAAGTGGCTCTTCCACCAGAGGAGGAGCCACTTATCTTGGAGGACACCTCCTTAGGCTGGAAGAAGGCTTCAGACTCATGCCAAAAAGGGAGAATAGGGTATAAATATTTAAATAAATAAGTAAGCAAATAAATAATAGGGATAGGAAAGGGGTAGGATCCAACCTGGTGATTCCAGGGTGGATGTTCATCCAGGACAATTTTTCTTTCCTTGTACGTATAGTGCAGTAACTGTATAGTGCTGTGCATTATCTGATCCTCTAGTCTGACTGTATTTATAAGTGAAAAGTCTTTGTTCTTTTTTTAAAATCCAGTTTGTTCCACAATATAGTTTATTATCTTTATCCTGCAAATTTATGGTTGTCTTCATCCCTGAAGTACTGAGGGTTTACTGTTTTCCAGACTTCTCCCCCCCCCCCATCCAAGGTAAAAGAAGTCTGTCGTTTTTGTCTAGATGGAAAGCAGGTAGCATATACAAACAGAGTCTACAGAAATTAAACCCACAATATGTATATTTTAACTTGAGGTGTGAATCGTTCACACTCACACTATTGACTCTGCATATTTGCTTTTCGCTTTTCCCCCTCAGTCGAAACATTTTACTTTTCGCGTCTATATTTATTCCCCCAAATGACGCATCTAAGCAGTTATAGCTGTTTCATAAGCTTCAGCCATGCAACAGGTTTGATGTGCGTGAACTTGAGAAAACAAATACACACAACGACGCAGCCTAAAAAAATTCAGGGTGGAAACCTAAGTATGTGAGGTGCATTGTGAACTGTTTGTTTGTTGTTGCTGTCAAGTCACAGAGCGAACTTATGGCTATGACGTAGGGTTTTCAAGGCAAGAGATGTTCAGAAGGGGTTTGCCTGTCTCCGCATCACAACCCTGGACTACCTTGGTGATCTCCCATCCAAATCCTAGCCAGGGCCAGCCCTACTTAGCTCCTGAGCTCTGACGAGATCAGGGCTATCCCAGTCAAGGTCTGAATGTTTTACAAAGTTGTTTGGTGTTGTGACCCCATGTTCCAGTCCTGGAGGCCATAGGGTTGCGGCATAGGTGCCAACGTTGTTGCAATGGCACAGCTAATGCTGCCACCAAGAGCCAATCCCAGGGCCGAAGTAACAGCTTTTGCCAGTGATATGTCGGCACTTAATTCCTACCTTTGAAGTGATGTCACACAAGGGCATTGTCAAGGGGGGTGGGAATCAGTGATGCCTTCTTGTACGGGTATTACATGCTGCCAGGTTGCTCACAACTGTGAATGAATGACCTCCAAAACACCCTCTCTTTAACAGCCTTGCTCAGGACTTGCAAACGGAAAGCTGTGGCTTTGTGACAACAATTAGGATCTCAAAGGTTGTTTGGGTCTTGGCATCAACCAGCGAGAACAAGTTCTTGAAGAATGTCTTGGCCTAACTTGTGCAAGTTGGTTGGATATGTATTGAATGATGTTCAGAACTCCCTCCTCCTAAAAGGTTTTTAAGGATGATTAAAATTTGGCTATCAGATGACATCAATATGCCAACTGGAGAAGAAGATCCATTACTCGCTAACTGAGCAAGGGCTGTTAGGCATATTCTATCACACAGGCAGCAGTGGATTTATCACAGGCTCTTCAAGGCTCTTGATGTGGAACTATTGCTCACAAGGTCCCAGGTTTTATCATCTCGTGCTCTGCAGTTGTACAGTGTACGAGTGTTCACCTTACCAAAGTAGCGATGTGTGCACAATACTGATAGATTTTGACTCAAAGCAGGAGACAAGTACATTGTCAATTGCACATGTTTTAACATGATTTTGGCCCTGATCACAGAAAGTTAATCATGTTCAAATCCAGGTGAAATAAAGGTGCCATGGTAATTGCAAGCAGCTAACAAGAGTCATTCACTTTCCCTCGACTGGGGCAAAATGTATCTACAGTCAAAGGGGGAAATAAAACATACATTGGCCGCGGTCACATGGGCCGGATATTGCGGGGGGAGGGAGGCATGGCTAATTGCCCCAGCACAGTTTGATCTGTGATTACGCGATCAGACGTGCCGGCGGCACACCACGGGTCCTTCCCTCGGTGCCGGCGGGTAAACGAGGGACCGGAGGGGAATGCCCCATGCCGGGCAAACATTTACTAGTACCTTGGAGGTACTACTTTTTTAACACGCATTTTCGGCAGTAAGCCACGGGTGCGCTCCACTTCCCAGATGTTGAGGTGTGATCGCGCCCGGATAATCCGCCCACCATTTTTGCCTCTCCCGTGGCAACTTTGCCGTGTGACCAGGGCCATTATTAGAGGAAGCATTTCAAAATCTCAGACATCCTTCATTCTACCTCAACTTGGAAACAAACGTATATCTGGTTTCTGAGTCTTCAGAATTGGAAGCAGTCTGCAAGGCAACATGGCATTGTAGGTATGTATATGCTGCCAAGTCACAACCAAACTATGGTGACCACAACAAGGGGCTTTCATGGAAGAAATGAATACGGAGCATGTCAAGTAAAGAGGAGGTCAATGAAGATGATGGGAGGTCTGGAGACCAAGTCCTATGAGGAAAGGTTGAAGGTGGGGCTGTGGCTGAGTGGTATGGCATCTGCTTGGCATGCAGAAGGTCCCAGGTTCAATTCTTGATATCTCCAGTTAAAGTAGACAATACTGTTTGAGTAGACAATACTGACCTTGAT
>NW_015175558.1:34437-35055 GCF_001447785.1 Gekko japonicus | reverse complement strand
CAGCTGGCAAAATTCAGTTGGAAAAATCCCAGTGTCTGATGTATCTGTTTGATCTGGTTGCTAGGGAGAAAATTTAATTTTGAAGCAGGAACACGGATCCTTGTGGATGATCAGTAGCTACATTTCTATTTCTGTTTCTATTTATTTTATTTATTTAAAATGTACAATTGAAATGTTACTATGCCACCTTTTCACCCAAAAAGGGTCCCCAAGGTGTTGAAGCATGAAAACTGTTAAAACGGGGCCATCCTGTGGTGCCTCTGGGCACCATAGCATCATGCGACACCTTTCCTGATGCCTGCCAAGTGCTTTAAAAAGTAGGAGAGGCCAGATGTGGCTTTACCCAGCAAGGCTTCCCATTATCCATTGGAGATTAGATCGGCTGTGCAGATTTTAAAAAATGTTTTAAAATCCACAGCACAAACTGTGGGACAACACGGGCAAAGAGGGACCAAAAAGGCTCTGGAAAAGGGCCACACACCCCACCCAACCAAGCCCCACCCATCTAAAAGATGGCAAAAAGAAGAGGCAGTCTGCATCCTCCTGCCCCACCTCCCCGAAGACTCCCTCAGGCTTCCCCAGTTGGGCAATTATAGCCCATTGAAGAACATAGCTGTA
>NW_015175558.1:31209-34406 GCF_001447785.1 Gekko japonicus | reverse complement strand
TATTTTCAATACGTCACCAAGAGAAATGAATTGTTGAAAGACCATTTATGTACACATCCTTGTTCAGAAGAAGATCATTGTCGAAACGGCACACCATTCCGGAGACCACCGTCTACATTCACTATATATATTACTTATTTTCTGTTATTGTATATTATGATTTATGAATATATTACCAAGCGCTAAATTGTCACCGTTCTTTTTCCTTTTTTATTGATTTAGGATATGCCAAGTTTGCTCTTTAGGGTGGAAACCTGCCATCATGGGTGGGACTTTGTGACACAAAGGGTCTAGTTCTGGTTCTGGGGTCAAAACCCTGCTGTTGCCTGGTGTGATTGTCATGGCAGATAATGAGAAAGCAATGGCCACCAGATCTTTACCCAGTCTCCCATTCACCTGGTCACAGCTTCAGCCATGTTGATATCTTCTGAAGGTTGTTCTTCCCTGATAGTGCAGACAAACTCACATGACCCCAGTCACACAGAGCTCTCGTAAACATGTTTTCTCCATCTCTGCACCTGTATTCAACCCCAAAGAGAGAGTTCAGGATGATGCAGATTATCCAAACCATGGTGATTTATTTCACCTCTCGACAAAGCTCCAGGGATTTCTCTAAAGTTTGCTTTGAAACCAATAAGGTAAACATTGGAACCAAGAACAAGATGATGTAATGTCTTGCAAGAGACCTGGACAGTCTGGTGCATAAAAGCCTTTTGATCCAAGGAGTTCAGGGGATGAGATGTTTTGGTGGGGGGAATATGTTGATCTGAACCTTGAAATCATTCTCTATCACTTTGATCCAGCCAGGACAGTACTGACTGGAGCCTTGTGGCTTCTTCTGTCAGTCTTTGAGAACAGACGCCTGGGAGGGGAAAGGCACAAGAAGACAGAGAATGATCCTGCATCTGCTTCTGCTGCTGCTGTTTCTGCCTCTTACAGCCTGCTGGGTGGGGAGAGCCAAATGCCCATTCACTGGGAGTACAGACGAAATAGCACCTTTTAATTACTTCCGAACAGGAGACTACCTCATTGCTGGACTCATCACTCTTGTTCCTAAGAGCATCCCATTACAAAATTTCAGTGACCCTCCCTTTTTTATAAAGAAGGTGTAAATCAGTCCTTGTTGAACCTTTTAAATGTATATGATGGGACAGAATTGTGGGTTCTTTCACATTAACAAACGTCAGTGTGCCACTTTGCTTTTGTCTCCTAAATCCGATGAGTGAGTAAAATATTCCAAAGTATTTCTCACTGCCAAGAATCTGGGATTAAAGCATTTTATAGCGTAATCTCAAAGTGGAGAAGAAAGAGACGGATCGCGGCAGCTCCCTACCTCACTACCACAGCTCCTTGACTACCAGTTAATGAACAAGCAGCGAAGAGACTCCAGCAGGGGGATTTTTAGTCAGGTTCCTCAAGGAGAAACAGATTACCTGATTCCTGTCCTTACATAGTGAGTTGTAGGAGAATTCAATCCCTGTAGTCTGAGGTGAATGTAACTGCTGTTGGACTCAGAGCAACTTGTATTTGGGGAAAAAACGTGTAATTTCTAGTTATTTGAGAGAACATCTTTCAGTTGAAATATCAATCCCCCTTTCACTGGCTAGGCAGCCCTGATACATCTAACTGTGAACCAATCAAAACTGCACCAATCCTAGAAAGAAGAGACTGTATTTCCACAGGTAGTCCAGCACTGGGATACTGCCCCAAAGGATCGTGTGTGATACACCATCCAGGTGCTGGGACTGTTGTGGCTCAGTGGAAGAGCCTCTGCTCTGCATAGAGAAGGGCTCAGGTTCAATCCTTGGCCTCTCCAGCTAGAAAGGACCAGACAGTAAGTGATGCAAAAGACCTCAGCCTGAGATCCTGGAGAGCCATTGCCAGTCTGTGTAGACAATTCTGAGTTTGATGGAGCAAAGGTCTGCTTCAGTAAAAAGTACCTTCATATGTGGGTTTTTGTTTTTGTTTTTTGCATTCTTGGTGCCAAAAATTCACCTAGTCCCAAAACAGGACCCATCTCCCTGTTATCATCACTGCAACTCACCACAACTGCTTTTGCCCACACCAGATAAGGCATTAATAAAGCCCAAGTGTATATGGCATCCCTAGGATATATGACATGTGTATATATTTTCTGACAGGTATCGAGGGCCGATCTGGCACCGCCTTGCCTTCACAGTGGCCATTCAGGAGATCAACCGGAATCCCAGGCTCTTACCAAATAATATCACCCTCGGCTACATCGTCTATGACAACACTATGCATCAAAGAATGACGTATAATGCTTTGCTAGGCCTGCTGTCCTCTGGTCAGGAGATCATTCCGAACTACCAGTGTGGCAGACAGAATCATCTCTTGGCTGTTCTTGAAGGGTCTGAGTCTGACATCTCCATTGACGTTTCATCGCTCTTGAGCCCCTACAAAATCGCACAGGTATGACCCGGGAATGGGGCCGATGTCTCTGGAGAAACACTGATGGACTTCAATAATATTCTGGTACAGATCAAAACCAGTTTTTAGGAGATTTGAGGGGATTTGAGAGAGAATTTGGTCTTCTGGTGGTTAAGCTGCATCCCTCCTTGCAGTAGCTGTACTAGGTATTGGAAAAGTATTTGTTGACCTGAGAGGGAGCAGGTACAAAACAATGACGCTCCGCCTATGTTTGTATTTCTGTATAGTGGTGATGCTGTTTGTGTGTGTCTCTAGCATGAGTACCTCTGCATTGTGTGTTCAGGGATCGCTGTTTGGTTGTGTTGCTTTGTTCTGCATCTCATGCTTGCCTAGAAATAGGCTGGCCTTGGGCTGTTGCTGCACATACGGACCATGTGCTTCCCTGATTATCTATCCCGTGATGCTATGGGATAGAGAAGACACCGCGCCATGGCACCCACTCTGAGAGCTATGGAAAATCCCCAGCGAACCCCGGCATTTCTGGAATGGAAAGAGCACGTAACCCTATTCCCCTAATCTGGTTTGGGATCTAAAGACAATAGCGTTTTATGGCTTTGGAGCAGGCACCAGATCTGCAAGTCAAGAGGTGTCCATGGGAACGGAAGATTCACACCTCACCACAAGGCACCTTTGATGTAGGAGTAGAATCTGCATATCGTCCACCATCCCTCAGGAGATCGTCACCCCCTCGTCACCCCCTCTTCAGCCAGTAGTGGTAGTTCAGAGGACGGGTTTGATAGTTTATT
>NW_015175558.1:13721-30879 GCF_001447785.1 Gekko japonicus | reverse complement strand
TCAATGCATTTGTTTTCTACGGAGATTTTGTATTCCTAATGTTTCTTATAGTTAGTTTAAAACATATAAAAGATGAATGGCATAGAGTTTGGATCACAACTCTTTCATTCAATTCCCTCTACAGCTTGAGCTGTCTTTCTGATCCCCTTGAGGGCCTGTCTCATGGATCTTTCTCCTTGAGAATTCAAATAAAGGAAAGGGTGATGTTTCACCATTTACAAGTATGTGACCCTCTTCTCCGGGAGTTTCAGTGGAAAGCATATGACTGGATCTACTCAAAGCCCATGTTCTCTGCGAGAGGAAAAGTGAGATGCAGAGAGAAAGAGGGGCTGGAGGACAGGGGCTGGGAGGCCCTTAAAGAACACCTGCCTCTCAGGGCCCAGAACATTTACACCTCCATCCAGGCAGTGGCACATGCATTATCTGTGGCCTACTCATCCAGGTCTGAAAGGATGATGAGGGCTGGTGGAGACAGATGGGGGGAAAAACTACCACCTTGGCAGGTATTCCTTACCTGTAAATTAAGAATACTATTCAGCAATTTTTCTTTGAAAGGATTATTGTGGATCTAGACTGAGGTGGTTGTCAGGTAGCCGTTAGCAAATTTCCAAGCCAAATCCAGTCTGACTCTCTTGGGAATGTCCTCATTTTTGCTCCCTCTGGGTAATTGAGGAGGGAACGTCCCCATTAGTTCCCCCGGGGTGCCCTACTGTTCATCCTTCTTACTGAACTGGAACTCTCCTCCTCAGCACATTCAGTTCTATCCCCAGTCTTGGTTGGACTGACTGAAATGCAAGGCAGAACAGACCATCCAGCCATCCTTAGTGACATTTCCATGTATCGCAGGAAACTTTTAAAGGCAAGATTCTTAACATGAGGCTACCATGTCCAAATCCAGAATCTTAGCAAGCTTCTCATCAACCTCAAATGACAGTCAGTGGCTGCGGTCACACATATTAATTAATCGAATTTCAAACTATTTGCAAAGCACTTTCCAGTTCACACAGTAAAATCCAGTTGGAAAGTGCACTGAAAGTGGATTGAAAGTGGATAATTTAGTGTGTGACCACAGCCAGTATTTTCAGTACTGGTAAATTGCTCTGAAGAAATCTATTCTGGGCCAGTGAGGGGCTGTGGCTCAGTGGCAGTTGAGCTGTAGTGCATACAGTAGGTTTCGGGCTCAGTTCCTGGCATCTCCAGGAAGAATGGTAGTTTGTTGGATGCAGTCTCAGGCAGACACCTTTGTATTCCTTCTGAGCTCAATGGACCCTCAGGTCTTCAGGGAAAATCTAGGGCTATCCAGCCACTGTCAAGATTTGAAAATATTCCCCAACCATCAGTCTATCCACCATAGCACTTGCTGCATTCACCTTATTGCATTTATTACTTTATAGCAGCCTCCTAAAACGAGATTGCCCCCTTCATCCTTGAGAACTGGTTCTGACTGAAGGGTTGGAGGAGAATAGCTGAAGGGGGAAATGGTCATGCAGTCGTTCAAGTAAAATATAGAATGGAACTTCCAGGATGAGAGAAAGATTTCATCCAATTGGGCAGGTTTAATCTTTGGAACAATAAGAAAGGGCCCTATAAATGACTGATCTAGTATCTACTGTGGCCAGCTTTGGGGAGATGATCTGTTGGGAGCCATACCTTCTCTTGCTCTTCAAATGGTATTGGTAGACATCCTGCCATGTAGTTTTTGACCCTTCTTGGTTGTATTGATATGCTCGATCAATGTGATACAAGTATCCTAAAATTCAGCTGGCGGGTGATATGGTGATAAGGGAACAGTGATGGAATATTCTGTTTCCATGGGAGAAAGAGGTCTGGGAGGTACAGGTATGCTTTGTATTATTATAAGAAATATTGGTGGCATCATAGCTGGCCCTGGGGAAGAGTCTGAAGAATGGCTCCAGCACTTACATTATCTGCTCCAACTTCCATTGAGGAATGGGTTTTGGAAGGTTACAGAATGGGACCATAGATCTATGTCCTCAATGTCATTTTGCAGCAACTGGATTCTCCACGTTGTCCTTAAGGGAAGATCCATGGAGGGAGTGATAACAGAAGTGTAGCCACAAAATGGCTGGAGTACAATCATGTGCAGTAGTCCCTGATTAAGAAGATCTTGAATGAAGCACACCAAAGCAAAAGATTTTCAGAGGATTGTTGTGCTGGTCTGCAGTAGAACAGCCCAGCGAGGAATAGAGGGATTCAAGGATTTCTAGTCCTACCTGTGTGGGATGAAGGGAGGTTTGACTGTCAAATGCTGATACCCTAAAAATCTTTTTGGACTCTGTGGTGCTACTAGAATTGAATCTACTAAATTAAAACCAATGCCCAGATCTCAGATTGAGAAGTCACCTCATTGAAGAAACTCTGGAAATTTAGAACAGAGAGCATTAAGACACACATAGGCAATTCATTCATTTGGGAAACAAATTTGTGCTCAGTCCTTCCTAGTTATTTCTCACACAATGGGGATTTCAGTTGCCCAAAGTGTGGACTATTCTGCCATGATTATCTGAGAAAGGTTATGGGTGGTCCAGAGTCACCAGTGGTGGATTTCTTGTATTAACCAACTTAAAGCATTGCCCACAATGGGTACGAACATTCCTGTAGATTTGAGGACGGAGCTTGGCCCCGGACCATTTAATCAACAGCCAGCGCAGTTTAGTGGTTAGTGTGTTGGACTGGGATTTGGGAGACGCAGGTTTGAGTCCTCATCTAACACAGAACATTTGGCTAGTGACTCCCTCTTAGCCTAACGCACCTCAGTCACTGGGGGGCAGAGACAGTCTTGCTACCATGAAGAATTTGCCATTGCTTGCTTAAAGGAAAGCATAGTGTAGACATCTAAATGTATAAAACTGACAAGTAAGAAAAATACCACTGCTGCAATTACTTTGTAACAGAGTGTTCTGCCTTCTAAATGCTGCTGTTTTGTTTTTGATTCTAGCTTCATCCTTTCCTGAGAGACTACCAGTTTCAGAACCGTTCTGTGGGTGGAAAGAATTTGGATGAAAACAGGGGCCCGGAAGCCAACCTAGACATTGTGAATACGATCATCTTGCACAATGGTTCTGTCTCGAGTGTAAAAGTCGGGAGAATGGAAAGACAGGCCTCTGGAGAGATACAGCTGACCATGAATCGGAATGCTGTCGTGTCGCCCCCCTGGTTTAAGCAGGTGGGAAAATTAATTACTTTCTTTCTAGTTTTTTTAAGGTTGCGTAACGTATAAAGATCTGTTTCGTAGCATACATGAAACCTCCACAAGAGTCTTATGAGCCTTTTATTTGCAACAATAGTTATCAAGGTTTCTATCATTAAGCACATGTGATGTAATACTTAATCAAATTAATACTTTAAAAAGATATATATAAAGTATTGCTGCCAAATGAATCAGTTCTCATTTCTCTAGATAATGCTCCTTGTCCTTTTCTGTAGAGGCTGCCTCATTCCAGGTGTACCAAAACCTGCCTCCCTGGACATGTGAAAGTGGTCCTAGAAGGAAAGCCCATTTGCTGCTATACCTGTTCCCGGTGTAGAGAAGGAACCATCTCTGCTCAGGAAGGTGGGTGATGGGAGAACAGGACATCGCTTTCGGTATGGAGCAAATAATCTGTTAGTTATTTCTGAGCATTATTCTCAAACTTTGTTGACTAGTCTAGAAGAAAGACTTGATGGGGAGAGACTACTGGGTAAAAGGTGGTGAGTGTGGAGAAAAGTTCAGCACCATCAGCTTTTGGGGCTCTCAGTGGCATGCATGGTTTTTAGCACCATGCCATACAGTGTGGTCCTTCATTTGTACGGTCAGTTCTGTCAGGCAAATCAGGCTTTACTGGAATCTTGGAGCACCCAATTGTATGTATTATTACACCCATTTATATCTTCTGCAGTCTCCTTGGATCCCAGGGGAGCGGTGGCACAGGGGATTTATCCTCTGGTTATAGTAACATCTGAGCTGAACAGAACAGCTGTCAGTTCTAGCCTCGTGCTGGTGTGAGCTACCAGCCTTGTCCCCAGCTCACCGTCCACCCAGCGGTTTGAAAGCTTCAACAAGTAGATAAAATGGGTACCACTCCTTAGAGAGGGTGGGCACACTAAACCCCCCGGTGGGGGAGGTGTTAACCGGTGAACGGAATATCCAGCTCGTAAGTTCGGAAGCCTAAAAAGATCTCTTCGGCATCAAGAAGCCTGTAATGGGCCATTCCGGCCAGGCGGTGGGAGTGTGGCGTTGCGACTCGAAGCAGTCCTGGAGAAAGCTGACATCATCAAGCCAAGCCAAGTGGAAAATGCCGTCTGGAACATGTCTAGTCTACAGCTGAAACAAAATCCCCATCAGCTGCGAACGTCTGTGATTTAAAGATTTATATGTTGTCCTCCCTTACCCCTATGAATCATTGTTAGTCCCTTGTGAATGTGTAACTGTAAATCGCTCAGAGCCAGCAGCTCTGCAGGATTGAGCGATTAATAAATTGAAAGATTATCATCATCATCATCATCATCTAGATTTCCCTTGGTACACCCCTTGATGTTACAGAGGTTGTAGTGAGTGATTTTGAGCTGCTTATTACATCACTGGTGTGAGGATATGGTGGGAGAATTCCATGTATTTGAAACTGAATGGCGACATCCACATGCAATTCTCAAGTCATGGTTTTCTCCTTGGCTTCGTTGTACCTCTGGATTTCTACTGAAACACTCAGCCTTATAATGAAGCTGAGATCTATCTGTGCCACAAGACTTTGAAAGTGGCTCTCCCATAATTGAGAGAGTTATGCTTTAATCACCCAGGAATCCCTTGGAGTGCTGATACCAAGGATGAACCAGGAACACTGCCCCGCAGAGCTTTTCATCTTTCAATGAGCCTCTGTTCTACCCAAATAGTTGCATGTAACAGTACTTTCCCTCTCATGGATCACTGCCTTGTCGTGGCGAGGGGTCTTGCGTGGTTCGATGAGGCTGTGGGCTATGCCGTGGAGGGCCACCCAAGATGGACAGGCCACAGCAGAGAACTCAGACCAAGCGTGATCTCCTGGAGAAGGAAATGGCAACCCACTCCAGTATTTTTGCCAAGAAAACCCCATGGACAGTATCAAAAGGCTAAAAGATATGACACCGGAAGATGAGCCCCTCAGGTCGGAAGGTGTCCAATATGCTACTGGGGAAGAGAAGAGGGCAAGTACAAGTAACCCCAGAAAGTGTGAAGCAGCTGGGCCAAAGCCGAAAGGAAGCTCAGTTGTGGATGTGTCTGATGGTGAAAGGAAGGTCCGATGCTGCAAAGAACAATACCTGGAATGTAAGACAGTGTCATAGATGCAACGAACATGAAGTTGAGCAAACTTCAGAGGACAGCAGACTGTGCGACTGAACAACAACAACTAACAGTACTTTGACTTAATCCCATCTTTGTCTTCTGTTGCTCTTTAGTATAAATCTGTTTGAGGCAGAAACAACTTTCACCACCGTAATGGATGATTCTGCCTTGGTGAAGGACATGGGGGAGAGCATCCTTGTTCCTTCAGAACATCTTGGTGATGTTCAACACCATTAACTACAAAATCCTTTTGGGGACATTGGCTGGATTTGGAGTAGTGGAAACATCTATTGGTTGGTCTTCTTCCTCCTCCTTCTTTTCATCTTCTTCATCTTCCTCCTCTGCCTCTTCTTCCTCCTTGACTGACCAATTCTAGAAGGTGCTGCTGGGAGATTGCTGTTTCACCCTGTTATTCAAGCTGTGGAGTCCCACAATGTTTCACCTTGTGGAAGGGTGGAGAAAGTTATCTTCGGTCATTAAAGGGAAGTCTCTGTTTTCCAGGTTGTATTTTTTATAACTTAAAGAATCAGGTTAGATTTTCTCAACCTGATGTTCATTCTCCATAGTCAAATGCCATCTGTGGAGGACTAATTGCAAAGTTCTGCAGTTTCCAATTTGAAGAGGGAGAGTAGGATGAGGCACAAAAGCCTTCCCCCTGTGCAGTCATCTCAACCCAAAGCATCCTCTTCTCTATCCCTGTCCCATGGTCTTTATTGAAACTGACTCTCTGCAGCACTTGGGAAATTAGTTGTTGTGTATTGAGCATGAGTCATCCTTGAGCTAGTACCTGGGGCTTGCTGAGCTTTTTGCTCCTGAACAATAGCTTACCAAGATCCTGGAATGGACCTATGTTGTGTGTAAATAGCCTATCATTGGGAGTGGGGTGTGTTTGGGTGTGGTGTTTGCATGCTATATAAACAGGGCAGTGGTTCTGGAGTTTGTTCTAGTTGTGTTCCTGAAATCACTAAATAAAGTAGAGCTGTTCACTGCAAGGGATCTTGAACCCAATATATAACACTGGCGACGAAGGTGGGATCCTGTTGAGCCAGCTCAGTGCCAGTCTGCACTGCAACGTGCACTGAGCTCCAGTGCCACGAACCTTGCATTGCACCTGGGACCATGGCTGCCGCTCCAGGACACTTCAATGCATTCAACACCATTGTGGAGGACTGGGACTCCTATGTCTCCCATTTCGAGTTTTTCCTTGAGTCACCTGAGATCACAGAGGATGAAGAGAAGCATGCTACCTTCTTCTGTCTCTGTGGCTGCTCAACCTTTGAGATCGCTCATTCGTTGCTGGCTCCAGAGGAGCTTCGAAGCACTTTGAGCACTTCTCACCCAAGCCCTCCATCATCGCAGCCTGCCATGCATCCCACACTAGGAACCAGGCCGCAGGTGAATTGTTCATGGCTTATGTTATGGCCCTCTGACAGATCGCCCAAAATTTCAACTTCCATGACCTTGAGGAAGCACTCTGTGACTGGCTGGTGTGCGGACTGTGGGCTGAGTGGATCCAATGGCATAGGGCCTTGAAGGTCGGAACCCTAAACTTGAATCGGATCTGGTATTTGATCGGCAGCCAGTGCAGTTGGCACAACACTGGTTGAATGTGTGCCTGTGGAGGTGTTGCCATCAACATGTGTGCTGCCGCATTCTGCACTAGCCGCAGTTTCCAGATCAAGCTCAAGGGTAATCCTGTGTACATTGAGTTACAGTCTAGCCTGGAAGTGACCACTGCATAGATGACTTGTCCCAGGGGGCAAGGTTGCCTGATTAGCCAAAGGTGACAAAAGGCCGATCTGGCAACCGAAATGACCTGAGCCCCAACAGTCAGTATGGAATCCAGCATCACTCCGAGATTCCGTACCTCTGGCGCCTACACCAATGGCGCCCCACCAAAGTCTGGGAGCCTAATTCCTGATCCAAACCCCTCACAACTCAGGTACACAACCTCCATCTTTGTTGGATTCAACTTTAGCCAACTTGGCTGCAACCATCCAGCCACAGCTGTCAAGGCTTGGTCTAAGATATCTGGAATGGAGTCCAGTCAGCCATCCATCAACAGATAGTGCTGGGTGTCATTGGCATATTGATGACAGCCCAGTCCAAATCTGTGGATCAATTGGGCGAGGGGGTGCATATAGATGTTGAATAAAATCGGAGAGAGGATTGCCCCCTGCAATACCCCACATTTCAGTATATATTGTGGGGACAGCTTCTCCCCTAGCGACACCCTCTGTCACCAACCATGGAGAAGGAGGAAAGCCATTGTAAAGCAGTCCCCTGCATCCCAATGTCCATGGGCCAGTAAATCATATTCGACCATGTCAAATGCTGCTGTCAAGTCTAAAAGCAACAGCAGCGCTGACCCACCTGGATCTATATGCCTTCGGAGATCATCTGTTATAGCTAGTGTAGACAGGGTGGACACAGATCAGTTATATATGTGCTGTTATTTTTTGGTTCTTTTTCTTCATGAGTTCTGGGAAGTGAAGGCCTTTTTCTCTTGTCCACAATGCTGCCAGGTTGGGGGATGTTCCCAGTAGATGCACCTAAGCCAGGTCAGAATTTTTGCATCCTTTTCCTCAGTGGTTCTGGGAAGTGAAGGCTTTTTCCTCTCCTCCACACTGCTGCCAGGTTGGGTGAAGGTCCCAGTAAATGAATCTGAGCTGTATTTTGGCCTGCGCCTCCCATATGGTTGCCTTCTCCTTCCCTTGGTTCCTCCATCTGATGTTTCAGCTGCCTTCCATGGGGGCTGTGGAGACAGGAGAAAAAGAAGCTGCTCTATATAGTATCAGACCATTGGTCCCTCAAAGTCAGTATTGTCCACCCAGAACGGATGTGGCTTCCCAGGGTCTCTGGGGGAAGTCTTTCACATCAGCTACTACATCATCCCTTGAACTGGAGGTGCTGGGATTGTACGTGGCACCTTCTGCATGCACCTCTTCCACTGAGCCACAGCTGTGACCCTCCCCTGGCCATTTGGTGCTTGGCCTATCTTTGCTTCATTAGTTCCTCTGACCAGATGCAGCGGAACTGGAGAGTGAGATGCTAGAATAACTATTCCCACGGCAGGATGAGTTTCTCGATCTGCCTTCGCTTCTGTATTTTCTAGCTGAAGTCTGCTTTACATATATTGCTTGAAGTTGCTGAAAGGTATTTTATAGCATTTTTCTGTCCCTGTTTTTTGTTTTCACTTTTAAAAATTTGATGTATCATCATTGCTCTATGTTGTTGGTTAATCATTTCACTGAGTTGTGAGCTGTCTCCAGCAGTTCTGCGCAGAGGTCAGGATTTCTTAATAAATAAATATTTTTAATTTTTAGCTCTGTGCTTCTTTTTAATATATGTACTTATTACCTCTTTCTCCATTTCAAAATCTTACATGTGGTTATTTTTCTCTTTTCCAGGGACTAGTGTCTTTGTACTCTTTAAGTGTATTGCCTTGTTAGTTGCTTTAAGCCAGGGGTGTTGAACCCATTTTTTATGAGGACTGGATTTTCCATGAATTGGACTTTGTAAGGCTGGGCCATGTGTGTCATAAAATGTAATGCCAGTTAGCAGAGATATAAACTTTGACACACATGGCCCAGTCTGACAAAGTCCAATTTATGTCAAATCCAGCTCTCATAAGAAATGAGTTCAACACCCCTGCTTTAAGCAGGAAATGTCATAAATGTATAATTTTCTTATAATTCTCACCATGGTGTATAGGTGTTATGGAATCTAAAGGAGTACATGTTGTTGTGGATATGAATGAGATATGCATGATGCCGAAGTCATTCTTTTTCTTTCCAGATGCAGATCGTTGCACCAAGTGCCCAGAAGATCAGCATCCCAACCTCAACCACACTCAGTGCATTCCCAAAGATATTACTTTCCTTTCTTATGAGGAGACTTTGGGGATTATCCTCATCATTTTGGTCCTGCTCTTGTCCATAGTCACACTTCTAATTCTAGGAATCTTCATTAAATATAGTGATACGCCAATAGTCAAAGCCAATAACCGAGACCTCACCTACACTCTTCTCATCTCACTCCTGCTTTCCTTTCTGTCCTCCCTCCTATTCATCGGCCAGCCCAGGAGGGTGACCTGCCTTCTCCGACAAACTGTCTTCAGCACCATCTTCACAGTTGCCGTCTCTTCTGTGTTGGCTAAAACGATCACTGTAGTGGTGGCCTTCATGGCCACCAAACCAGGAAACAGGATGAGGAAATGGCTGGGGAAGAGTCTGGCAAACTCTATCGTCATTCTGTGTTCCTCTGTGCAAATTGGCCTATGCCTCACCTGGCTGGGTATCTCTCCCCCCTTCTCAGAGTTTGACATGCACTCCCATCATACACAGATCATATGGCAATGCAACGAAGGGTCTGTGGCCATGTTTTATGTTTCCCTGGGTTTTTTGGGCTTCCTGGCTGCCATCTCCTTCACGGTGGCTTTCCTGGCCAGGAAGCTTCCTGGGGCCTTCAATGAAGCCAAGCTGATCACCTTCAGCATGCTGGTCTTCTGCAGTGTTTGGGTGTCCTTTGTGCCCACCTACCTGAGCACCAAGGGGAAATACATGGTAGCCGTGCAGGTCTTCTCCATCTTGGCCTCCAGTGTGAGCTTGCTGGGCTGCATCTTCCTCCCCAAATGTTACATCATTGTAGTGAGGCCTGATCTGAATGTCAAGGACCATCTCATGATGAAAAGTCAAGATGGAATTTGATTTTTCAGGACAGCATTTTTCATTCTTGCAATTTTACCGCGTGTATTATCTGTGAACTGGCCTCACAATTGAACTCTATGACATGCTTCTGAAGAAAATTTCCTTCACATACGTCCTGACAGGTAATAGTCACAAATCATGTAGGCAAACGCTTAACAGCATAGCAATGGCTACAGCTAATTTCCTTAGTACTAGTTGTTGATCTGAACATGCTTCCCAGTTGTTTCATGGTAATCTCCTCTGCTTTGCCCCACCCATGTCAAGAGGGAAGGAGGCTGCCCTCTCCCCTCCCATTTCTGAGGCACACTTAATTATGCACCAGCGTAGGAAAAGGAAGGTAGACTGAGAGAGAGGGAAGCGCCTTCCTTCAGTAGGAGCCCGGGAAGCCAAAGCGAGTGCACCTTCCCTGGGATGCTCTGTCATAGCCCAAGCCCCAGCCTGGCCACCACTCCCCATGGAGACCCTGGGACACTCCTGCAGCTGAGGACCCATGCGGAGTGGGGCAGGGAGTGAGCGCCAGGCCCCATCTGTCTCTGCCTGGGGCTTCCTGCCAGGTCTATCCTTTAATTAAACTAACTACCCTTTAATTAATACCTGGCTATGGGCCTGCAGGTGCTGTTTCCGTTGCCTCACACAGGGCTTGGGCATTGTTTCCCCCACACTTTTCAAAGCTGAGGCAGACTGAACACAACCCTCCTGCTGCAGGCCTGTCCAGGCCCAGGTGGGGGGAAGCCATCAGCCCACCAGGAAGTGTCCAGTTGACCATAAAGGCCAATCTTTGGGAAGAAGAATTGTGATCAGGCCTGGCTGCAAAAAATGGGCCAACTGCCACCATATAACTTCCTTGACTCACTCAGGCCCAGCTGCTATGTACTACTCAACAGCAGCCACCACACAAATGTGTGCTGTATTCCTTAGAGATTTAGCCTAGGATTTAGGAGACCTGATTGTGAAACACCAATCTGCTATGAAAGCTCACTGGATGACTGTGACAGATGGCCTCTTTTTCCATCCTCTAAGCATCACAGGAAATCCCAGCCTAGAAGAGGCCTACAGTTACTGTTAGGTGGCTCTGTAACTGGTTGACAGATCACACCCAAAGAGTGCTTGTGAATGGTTCCTCATCCTCTTGGAGAGGGGTGACAAGTGGAGTTCTTGAAGGATCTGTCCTGGGACCTGTTTTGTTCAACAGCTTTATAAATGATCTGGATGAAGGAATAGAGGGAATGTTCTCTGATCTTGACAGGCTGGAAAACTGGGCTAAAACAAATAAAATGAATTTCAACGGGGATCAATGTAAAGTTCTGCATTTAGGCAGGAAAAATCAAATGCAAAATTATAGGATGAGGGAGACTTGTCGGCAGTAGTATGTGTGAAAAGGATCTAGGAGTCTTAGTAGACCATACGCTGAACATGAGTCAGCAGTGTGATGTAGTAGCTAAAAAGGCAAATGCAGTTTTGGGCTATAGCAACAGAAGTATAGTGTCCAGATTACGTGAAGAGACTGTATCCCTTTACTCTGCTCTGGTTAGACCTCACCTTGAGTATTGTGTTCAGTTTTGGGCCCCACAGAGGAGGGCAACAAACATAGTAAGGGGTCTGCACACTTCTTCTTCTCTTCACTGAAAAAGGGCTCAGGGTGGCTTACATCAAAGGCAAATACAAAAGTTAATGAAAATTAAAACAACATTGAAAATATTAAAAGTGTTCGTCAGAAAAACAACCGTATGTCCAATATGACAGATAATTTCAGTATCCACCTGCCCCCTGGATGGAGGGGAAATATAGAAAAAAGGGGAGAGGTGGGAGTGTGAGAGTGCCAGACCATTGTTGTTCTCAACCTAATGCCTGGTGGAACATCTCTGCCTAGCAAGCCCTATGGAAAGGTAGTAAAACCCATAGGGCATGGATGTTTTCTAGAAGAGAGTTTCACAAGGTGGGGGCCAGTGCCAAAAAGGCCTTGGCCCTAGTCCAGGACAGACAGGTCTCTCTCGGGCTGGGGACCATCAGGTGGTTCTTATTACTAGAGTGTAACATTCTTCCAGGGTCATATTGGGAGAGGTGGTCCCAAAGATATGTAGGTCCCTGACCGCTAATGGCCTTGAAGGTCAAAACCAAGAACTTGAACCAGCATTGGATGAATGTGTGCCTTCCGAGGAATCCCTGTAAGGACCTGCACAAGGTGGCATCCAGGATCACACCCAGACTGTTGACTGTTGGAACAGTTGATGGGGCACCCTGTCAAGATCTGGAAGTTGACTACCTGACCATGGCTCTCGCCAACCCAGCCAGAGAACCTTCATCTTATCCAGATTCCTCCAAACCCTCGATTAGATTCACAGAAGTAGTGTCCAGTCAGCCTTCCATCAACAAAAATATTTGGGTGTCATCAGCATATTTATGACACCCCAGCCTGAAATACCATGCTAGCTGGGTAAGGGGCAACATAGAGAAGTTAAATAACATTGGGGAAAGAAGTTCCCCCAGGGGAACCCCACATTGAAGCGGGTACCTTGGGGACACTGACTCTCCCAGCGCCACCCTCTGTCCCTGACCATGGAAAAATGAGGTAAGCCATTGCAAGACTTTAGTTGCTGTAGATTTTCCGGGATGTGTGGCCGAGGCATGGATCAAGGAGGCAGGTGGTAGTCCTCACAGCAAGACTACCCCATGAATCTTTGCATTGGCAAGGTAGTGAGTCAGTAGATGATGGCTGACTGTGTTGAACACTGCTGTAAGATCTAGTAAACTCAGCAGCACTGACCCACCTCAATTCAGCTTTCTGCAGAGATCATTTGTGAGGGTGACTAACACAGAGGAATTTCAGACAGATTATATAATCCGGAAGAGGAACGGTTCCCGAACAGTTTCTGGTCTGTCATTTCGGACAGAACCGTTTTAGAACTGGTTCCCTACCAGAATATATTTGTAATTTCAGAAACAAACGCTTCTATCCCATTTAGGAAATGGGGCTGAAGTGCCTTACCTGTCAACCACTTCCAAGTAGTCTTCAGTTTCCTCTCCCGGTTCCAATGCGCTTTTTCCCACCGTTTTTCACCCACGCGGGCGATCTCTGGCTTTTTTGGGGGGGGAACATTCGCTTTATAGCGTTATAGCACTATAACGCAACAGCATTATCTCAACCCCATTGAAATGCTTGGAGAGTTTTGTTATAGTGCTATAGCGCTATAGCACTCTAAAGTGATTGTTTAAAAAAAAGGCGGTGATCGCCCGCACGGGTGAAAAATGGCGGGGGGAAAGCAGGAAAAAACGGTGCAGTCTGAAATGGCAAACCGCTTCAGATCCAGCTCTTTATCGGAAAGGGAAAGCCATGTGTGAAATGGCAGCCCTATACCGGTTTACTCCATGACAGATCAAAAACGGCTTCAAAATGGGTTAAAAAGGGTAATGTGAAATTCTTCACAGTCTCCGTCCCGTGGCGGGATGGAATCTGGACTGGAATGGATCCAACACCAATGTGTCATCAAGAAATGTCTGGAGCTGTTCGACCACTGCCCTCTCAATTACCATACCCATAAATGGTAGATTAGAAACTGGGTGTTATTGTCAGATCCATAGGGTCTGATTTCAGTTTTTTTTCAAGAGCGGGACAAACACTGCCTCCTTCAGCCCTGCTGGATAGGTCCCTGTGGCCAGGGACAGATTGATAATATCTTCCATAGGACCTCGCAACCCCTCACTGCTGGCTTTCACCAGTCACAAGGGGCACGTATCAAGGAGGCAGGTGGTTGTCCTCACAGCACCCAGAATCCTGTCAACATTGGCTCAGAAGAGCTGGCTGAAGTTATCACAAACTGAATCCAAAGATGGCCAAGGGACCTCCAGTTCATATAGTGCATCAGTATTGGCTGGGAAGTCACAACGAATTGACAGGACATTATATGCAACAAATCTCACAAATGCCTCACAGCTTATAGCTGAATTGTTAATATGCTGCGTCCTCTCTGAGAGGGACGTAAGGGACCAAATTATCCAAAATGACTGAGCTGGGCAAGAGCTAGCAGATGCGATGAAGGTCACACAGAAATCTTTCTTTGCAGCCTTCACCGCCATCTCATAGGATTTCATAAGCATCCTATAAGATACTCTTCTAGCTTCATCGTGAACTCACTGCCTAATTTCCTCCAGTCATTTGAGTTTCCGTTTCATCCCCCTGAGTCCATCGTATTAACAGGGGTATGTTTTTTGCCTGAGATGGAGAGGACGTGGGGGGGGGATTCCGTCAATGGCTTCAGAGAGCTGGGAGTTCCAGTCCTCTATCGGCTCATCTAAGGAATCACCAGAAGGTATCGGTTCTCACAGAGCATTCTAAAATCTAACTGGATCCATTAGTCTCCATGGGTGAGCATAAATTTGTTTACTTCCTAGACAGGGGGGGAGGGGCAGGGACACCCAGCCAGACCTCCAGGGTGCAATTATCTGACCATGGCATCAGTCTCTTGGCCATCAGATCCATGTCATCCCCCGTGCCCAAGAGATGCATGGGCCCGATCATAATCTGGGTGAGGCCTAGTGCTGCCATGGATGACACCAGGTCTGTAGCCTTATGCAATTGTGCGACATTGGCATGTACGTCGAGGCCCCCAAGAATAATTAGCCTTTGGAACTCCAATGCCCTGCCGGCTGTCACCTCTAGCAGGCTTCGGAGGCTGTATGCTGGGGCGCTAGGCGGATGGTAAAACAGAAAGTCATCCAAACTCACCTCAGGGTTCCAAGCCAGGCCAACAGAATCAATGCCAGAGATCTTCTGGATGGGAAGTGCTCTGAAGAATTCATCCCTGTGTTCCTCTTAGCTAGCCTTCTACGTGTTTTCTGTGTGTATGTGTGAATAGAAATGTATTTGTATTTAGCCACAGGCCATTACAAACCAAGGATAATGTGTGTGTGTGTGTGTGTGTGTATGGTTTTTGTTCCTATCTGTTTCTTTTAAATAAAAATGTCTTCCAGGTTTATTTGAGAGTTCTCTTAAGGGAAAAATCCCCCTAAACAGAGGTGGAGGATCCCATTTACCCCCTCTCGCTCTGCCTCCTTTAAGTTAATTCCCCCAACTAATTAGGAGACTGCCTCCTTGGGTAACAAAATGGAATTCAATAGAAACTGTGGAACTGTATTTGGACTGGATGTGTTTAGAAAATACTGAGTAGGCTGTAGGAAGAAAAGAATGAGATATGATCACAAGTTTCTGCTTAAGTCTGATTTGATTTAGGATATGGCCAGTTTGCTCTTTAAGATGGAAACCAGCCATCACGGATGGGACCTTGTGAGAAAGAGTCGAGCTCTGGTTGTGGGGTCATGACTCTGCTGTTGCCTGGTGTGGTTGTCGTGGCCGACAATGGGAAAGCAATGATCACCAAGATCTTTACCCAGCCTCCCATTCGCCTGGTCACACTTCCAGCCATGCTGACGGCTTATGAAGTTTGTTCTTCCCTGAAAGTTCAGCCAAACTCACATGCCCCTTCCGTGACCCCAGTCACAGGGAGCCATGTTGGTGAGTTCTCACAAACATGTTTTCTCCATCTCTGCACCTGCGTTCAAACCCAAAGACAGAGTCCAGGATGTTGTGGATTCTTGCCCTTATAATTATCCAAACCATGGTGATTTATTCTTCCTCTCGACCAAGCTCTAGGGAGTTCTCTAAAGTTTGCTTAGAAACAATAAGGTAAAGATTTGAAGCAAAAGCAAGATGACATCTCTTGTAATAGGCCTGGAAAGTCTGGTGCATAAAAGCCTTTTGTCCCAATGAGTTCAGGGGATGAGTTGTCTTGGGGGGGGGGCTGTATTGATCTGAAGCTTGAGAGCATTCTCTTTCAAATTGATTAAGCCAGGGCAGTACTGTTCAAGTGACTGCAGCCTTGCAGCTTCTTCTGTCAGTCTTTGAGAACAGACGCCTGGGAAGGGAAAGGCACAAGAAGACAGAGAATGATCTTGCGTCAGCTTCTGCTGCTGCCTCTGCTGCTGCTTCCTCTTACACCCTGCCAGGTGGGGAGGCCAAAATGCCCATTCACTGTGACAATGGATGAAGTTTTTCCCTTTAATTACTTCCGAACAGGGGACCACCTCATTGCTGGACTCGTCACTTTAGTATTTCAGACCACCCGATCACCAACCTTCAGGGAGCCTCCCTTTTTAAAAAAGCGTCAGTAAGTCAGTCCTTGGTGACCCATTTAAACATATGTGATGGGACAGACTTTTGGGGTTCTTTCTTAATAATAAATGTGAGTGTGCCGCTTTGCTTCTATCTCCTGCATCTGATAAGTGAGTAAAATGTTGCTAAGTGTTTTTCACGGCCAAGAATCTGGGAGTTAAGCACCCAGAACATACTCTCAAACTGGAGAAAAAACAGTAGGATTTGGTCACTTCACAACTTCACTGCCCCAGCTCCTTGAAAGCCAAACCGAACAAGCAGCAAAGAGCCTCCCGCAGGGTGATTTTTTTAGCCAGGTTCCTCAAAGAGAAACAGATTGACTGATTCCTGTCCTTACATAATGACTGAGTACAAGGAAGGGATCACAGTTGTCGGTACATACCAAAAAAACAAGGAAGCACTGTGATAAAATTAACATTTAATAATTCATGTAAACATCAATATGTATATGTAGTCAAACATGACAATTTTGCTTAGGAAATTCTGACATATTCAAGGAAAGGTCCAACATCATGATATCCTCCATGAGCACCCGGTTTTATACTCATTTCATTAGTCTTCCTCAGCAGTAATCCTCTAAGGTTGGAAGGTGTAAACCTCTTGATACAGCTTAACTTCTTTTGAATGCAGTTTAACTTCTTTTTTACTGTCTTGCAATTATTGCAGCTGAAATTCTTTTACAAAATATCCTGAAACAAACATGGTTATTGAGATTGGAAAGAGATATGCAGTTGAATGGAATATAGCATTGTAATAATTTTTAAATTATTTTAAACTTACTTCCAGTTCAATTAGGAGCAAGCCAGTTTAATTTCTAGAAGTAGCAGCCAGTCCACTATTTTTATCTGGCTAGAAGCCTTTTTATATTCAAATTCGCTGGCAACTGCTCTCTCTTTCATGTAGCTGCCTCAGTTGCTCTCAAGATGGGAATAGCATCTCAGTCATCTTTTCTGTCTGGCTAGG
>NW_015175558.1:9977-13491 GCF_001447785.1 Gekko japonicus | reverse complement strand
CTGATTGCCTACTGTCCTTACATAATGACTGGGAGGAGGATTAAAGCCCAGTCCTCTGTAGTCTTAGTGGAAAGTAACTTCTGTTGGACTCAGGGGGACTTGCATTTGAAAAAAAAAATGTGTAAGGTCAGATTGCCAGTTATTATTTGATAGAGCATCTTTCAGGTGAAATTTCAGTCCCTCTTTCACTGGCTAGGCAGCCCTGATAAACCTAACTGTGAACCAGTCGAAGCTGCACCAGTCCTAGAAAGAAGAGACTGCATTTTCACAGATAACCCTGTCGGTGTATAAGCTTCAGCACTATGATCACAAGCATCTATCTGACAGCTGACAGCTGCACTGAACCGGATTCAGCCAGTTTGGACTTGGCAGAGGCAAGCCAAGTCACCATGATTCAGCACTAATCTGATTGGCTGACCAATGTATATATGTAGATGTGTACCACTGTATATTCTCTCTTGGATGGCGGATGATGTCTGGCGGAGCAGTTTGTTGGAGAGCTGTATATTTTGTAAATAAATTTTCTGTATATAGTAACCACTGGACTGTCTCAGTGTGATTGACTATTGGTAAGCCTCTGGTGAGTGGAATGACTGCTGGTGAGTGCAAGTGTGACTGAGGTGCTGGTTCAGCTTTTCCAAACGCGCTGCGCGGCAAACCCAGCACTGGGATACTGCCCAAAGGATTGTCTCTGATACACCATCCAGGTGCTGGGACTGCTGTGGCTCAGTGGAAGAGCCTCTGATTTGCAGGTTCAATCCCTGGCCTCTCCAGTTAGAAAGGACCAGGCAGTAGGTGATGCGGAAGACCTCAGACTGAGATCCTGGAGAGCCACTTCCTGTCTGTGTAGACAATTCTGACTCTGATGGAGCAGAGGTCTGCTTCAGTAAAAGGCACCTTCATGTGTGCTCATGTTTCTTTGATTTCGTGGCTACCACAAATTCAGCCAGTCCCCAAATTATCATCACTGCAAACCTCCACAACTGCTTCTGCCCATACCAGGTAAGGCATCAGCAAGGCCCAAGTGTATATAGCATCCCTAGAATATATATCATGTGTATATATTTCCTGGCAGGCTTCGAGGGACGATCTGGCACCACCTTGCCTTCTCATTGGCCATTCAGGAGATCAACCAGAATCCCAGGCTCTTACCAAATAATATCACCCTCGGCTACACCATCTATGAGAACACTTTCGATCCCAGGCTGACATACGATGCTTTGGTAGACCTGCTACCCTCTGGCCAGGAGACCATTCCAAACTACCAGTGTGGCGCACAGAATCATCTCTTGGCTGTTCTTGAAGGGTCTGAGTCTGACATTTCCATTGACGTCTCAATGTTCTTGAGCCCCTACAAAGTCCCTCAGGTATGAAATGGGGATGGGGCCAATGTCTCTAAAGAAACACTGATGGACTTCAAAATGTTTCTGGTACAGATCAAAACCAGCTTTGAGGAGAGTTGAGAGGGGTTTGAGAGAGAATTCAGGTCCTCTGGTGGTTCATCTGCATCCCTCCTTGCACTAGTTCTACTATGTTTTGAAGCAGTCTTTGTTGACTGGAGGAGCAGGTACGCAGCGAAGAAATCTTTGCAAAAAGGGTCAACCTTTCTTAGTTGTCCTGTATGCGTCTTCTTTCAGAAGCGGAAAACTATTGGAACAGCTAGCCTGCTGCAGTGATTGCAAGGCCGATCTGGATGCCTCCCCATGCATCAGTCATTGAGTCAAGGAGTGGCTGGGGTGGTGGAGTATGGAAATCTAGGAATATTGACTTATAGAGCCCAAAAGTTATTTAATGAGGGAGAGATGTCTATATCAATATGATTTGCATTAAAAAAAATTATTTGTCCCCCATCTGAAATGTCAATGCTGTTCCTAGGGTACCTTCCCAATAACGTGGTGAGTCTTACAGACCTTGGGTTCTTCTAGGTCAAGGTCATCTCCAGGGCAAAACCCCTCCTCCACTTCTGATGCTGGGAGGTCAGATCATCACTGAAAGGGACCCCACAGTGTGGGAGATCCCCCTCAGAAAAGTTCTGGGCTGAAAACTATCCCTGCCATTCAAGGGTTTCCCTTTATCATCATAAAGCTTTAGGAAGCATTTTGTAAAAAAATTATAGACATTTATTTAAACTGATGAAATCCAAATTTGACTTTTCCCCCTTTAGGTCAGTCATTATGCTGATTTGACTGTTCTTACGGATAAAACACAGTTTCCTTTTTTCTACCAAATGGCCCAAAAGGAAGACGCCCCATACCTGGGAATTGTCAAACTGCTCCTGCATTTCCGATGGACGTGGGTTGGTCTCTTTGCTTCACACACTGACAGTGGGGAGAAATTTAAGGGCACCTTGACCCCTCTCATGCTCAGGAGTGGCATCTGTGTGGCTTTTGCAGAGAGCTTCTTAGAACATGATGCTACTATCAGTGCTTGGTCAGAAGAAAGAAAGCAACACTTGAATTCATTTCTCACTCAAGGCCAAGTCAATGCATTTGTTTTCTATGGAGACAGTGTATCCCTAATAAACATAAAATCTTTTGAATATGATATGAATGTCAAACTGCGTAGAGTTTGGATCACAATGGTTTCATTGGACTCAGTCTTCAGCTTTTTGTGTTTGTCTAGACCCGTGGATTATTTTGCTTTTGGATCTTTCTCCTTCATGACCCAGAGAAAGAAAATAATGATGTTTCACCATTTACAAGTATGTAACCCTCTTATGCAGGAGTTTATGGAGAAGGCATTTGACTGGATCTACTCAAAGCCCATTTTGTCTGCGAGAGGCCACTTGAGAGGCAATTATTGTGGATCTATCCTAGACTGAGGTGGTTGTTAGTTAGCATTTAGCAAAATTCCGAGCCAAAACCAGTTTCTGACTCTCTTGGGTATGTCCTCATTCTTGCTCCCTCTGGGGAACTGAAGTGGAAATGTCCCCATTAGTTCCCCTGGGGTACCCTATTGCTCATCCTTCTTGCTGAACTGGAACTCTCCTCCTTACCACATTCAGTTCTTTCCACATTCCTGGCTGGACTGACTGGGATGCAAGGCAGAACTAAGACCAGCCAGATATCTTTCGTGACATTGCCATGTATCTCAGGAAATGTTTGAAGATAGGGTTCTTAACATGAGTTTACCCTGTCCAGGAATCCTGGCAAGCTTCTCATCAACCGCAAGTGCCAGTCTGTGGCTGCAGTCAGACACACTAAATAATCACCTTTCAATCCACTTTCCAACTGGATTTTGCCAGTTCACACAGTAAAATCCAATTGGAAAGTGCACTGAAAGTGGATTGAAAGTGGATGATTTAGTGTGTGTGACCGCAGCCAGTATTTTCAGTACTTGTAAATTGCTCTGAAGAAATCTGTTCTGGTCCGGTTAGGGGTTGTGGCTCAGTGGCAGATGAGCCGTTCTGCATGCAGAAGGTTTCGGGTTCAAGCCCTGTAAATCATCTCCAGGTAGAATGATAGTTTGTTTGATGCCGTCTCAGGCAGAGACCTTTGCATTCCTCCTGAGTTCA